>NW_027271557.1:1280000-1353148 GCF_040938485.1 Diadema antillarum
CTATCTATCTATCTGTTTATCTATCTATCTATATATCTATCTATCTGTTTACCTATCTATCTATCTATCTACCTATCTATCTACCTACCTATATTTCTTTCTATTTATTTATCTATATCTATCTATATGTCTGTCTATCTACCTATCTATCTACTGTATCTACCTACCTATCTATCTATCTATCTATCTATCTATCTATCTATCTATCTATCTGTTTATCTATCTATCTATATATCTATCTATCTGTTTACCTATCTATCTATCTATCTACCTATCTATCTACCTACCTATATTTCTTTCTATTTATTTATCTATATCTATCTATTTGTCTGTCTATCTACCTATCTATCTACTGTATCTACCTACCTACCTACCTATCTATTTATCTATCTAGCTATCTATCTATCTGTTTATCTGTCTATCTATCTATCTATCTATCTATCTATCTACCTACCTATATTTCTTTCTATTTATTTATCTATATCTATCTATTTGTCTGTCTATCTACCTATCTACATACTGTATCTACCTACCTACCTATCTATCTATCTATTTATCTATCTATCTATCTATCTGTTTATCTATCTATCTATCTATCTATCTCTTTATTATACATATGTTTGGGTTTCGTTTTTCTTTTTGGACAAGTGAGTGAGATGAAACAAAGAGTATGAACCTTGTGAGTATGAACCTTGGTTTGTTGAGAGTGAAATGGATGAAGTTTAACCCTTGAATGCTTGGAGATTTTCTTTTTGTAGTGCCAACCTTTACTCAATAAAAGCTGCAGAAATTTTTTTTGCAGAGTTTGGCATAGATTTAGACAAATTGAGTATGTGTGTATGGAGATTAAATTCCAGGATAGAATGATAGCAGGGTAATGTAAACGTCCACATTTTTGCATGAAAACTTTTTCACATTGAGCAATTCAAAAACATATTCTCGGGTTCTTCAATTCTTGTTTCATGATTGTCAACCCATTCAAAATGTTCAGAGAAAATTGTGAAGATATTTTCATGGGTGTTAGAATTCACCCTAGTGTGAAATGTGAAAAATATGAGTAACATGAAGATAAAGCCCAAATACAAAAAAAAAAAAAATAATAATAATATAAGGCAGTCTTTAATGTGAAGGTACAGTGAGAGAATCAAAAGACAAGGTTTCGTTTAGAGTCCAGTGATGAATGTGAAAGCTTGAGAATTTGCAATTTTGATGTGCTTTTATGTGAAGCAAGTGGTACTGGTTGCCATGACAATGCAATTCTGTGAGGTGATAACAGTCATAGCCTCGCGCAACTCTGCCCTCAAATTACCTTCCTGGCATTAAAGTAATCTAGCATTGCAAACAGTTTACCCTCGACTTGGTAAAGAGGAAGAAGCTGTACTTGACAAAGGATCTGAGATGTTATGTATGAAAAAAGTGGGAGAGATGTGAGGCGATGACATCAATTTGTATAACCTATATAGACCAAAATCACTTTCAGAAAAAAAAAAATGAAATCAAAGACTACTACAATGTATACATTTTTTTATTCAAGGAATCAATTTTTTTTTTTCAATGTACAATTTGGGTATGTAGTATTGACCAGTATCACTTTTTCAAGGAAACTACAAACTGACATTCAAAGCCCCATAGCTTCTTTTTTTTCCCCCTTCTGTTATTTGGATATGAGGTATTAGCCAGTAACACTATTTCAAGGAAAGTACAAAATTACCTTCAATCTCTATACTTTTTTTTCAAATTTTTAGTCCGCTTTGTGATGCAACTTTCACTGTTCTACTTGAACTGCAAAGGAAATTTATCATATTTTACAGTGACAATAAGGGCTTTTTCAGGAAGTGCTGTTAAATATAAACGCAGAATGGAATGACACTGGCTTTAATGAGGGATACAGGATCAAACGGAGATTTCTGTGAAATCTAAGATGGGCCTAGATGATCCGTACTTGACATACAAGTCCCAATTATTGTGTGCGTGCTCTCTCCAGGGTTACGATCTGCATGGCAATTTCGCCGAAAAGTCAAGATACAGTCACTAAGTCCTCAAATGTCACTGTGTCCCAAGTTTGAATTATTTGAGGAGACAAAAATATTCACATAATCTCCCCCGGTAGTGGTGGATTACTCCGCAGATATCTCCTAAACCTTGGCAAGGTTGTCTGCCGCTTTTTCAACTTCAGCTCCAAATGGGTTGAATGGAATATGTGAGACTTTAAAGTGAAATGTAATGAGGACACGCCATGATCGAGTGGGATAAAAAGAACACTCCGAATGTTGACTCGGGGGGAAGAATATTTGCTGCCCGAGATAATTGTGGGAAGATGCGAGTGGGCGTCCTTGATGAAAAATGTGGGGCACAAAAATTCACAACCTTTTGCATGTCATTTGAAAAACTGTGGAAAAAATGTCTGCCAACTTCAGCAATATGTGCTAACTAATCTACTAACTGCAAGCAGCTGTAGGGATGATAGCACATAAATGAGTTAATCAGGAAGTTAAAAAGGGGGAAATGTGTGGTATATTGTGGGAGCCTGGCACCTTTCATAGTTCCTTTTCTGATAAATGGTAATATATAAATGCTGTTCATGGCCATCATTATCATCGTGACCAAATTGAGATGTATTCTCGTCACAACATGCCTTGTGATTCTTGTGGCTTCATCAGCTGATCCTTTCCCCTTTCTGACTTCTTGTTATACAACTCGACAAAAAAAAAAAAAAAGAGGGAAGGTCCATTCACATGAACTCTGAACTTGTTGGTTGAAAGCATTACTTGAAGTATTCTCTTCCTTCTGCATCCTTATACAATTGCTTTTCACGTATATTATGTTTCTTAGATAGAGAGAGGAGAGATGAATATTCATATCTTCATCATATCTATCTAAAAATAGATATATAGCGGCCAGCCAAGGGATACAAAAAAAAAAAAATGGCTGTTATAGACAGGTGGTCGCTATAGACAGGTACTTTATCATGCTCTTTCTCTTGGAGGGAATTGATGTTTGTGGTTGTATACAGCAGGTGGTCGCTGAGACAGGTTTGACTGTACTTAGTAGACAATAGCTAGTAAATAGTAAAAAACAATTTTGCATACTGATGGGGAAATCAAAATTGTCTTGTAATTTCAATATCTCTATTCTGCTGTACAAAAATCACAGTGGTAGGCCTATATATTGACTACATCAAGGCTGCAATGTTCTTTTAGATCTAATGAAGCAGTATGTGTGTGTGAGTGTGTGGTGGGTGTACTTGTTTTAGGGCTGGATTGCTATACTGTATAGATTATCACAGAAAAATTGACCTACAAGCCCACCTTTTTCCCACTTGTTTTCTCCTATCATTTTCATTTCTTTAGTGGCAAAAATGTTTGGTGATAAACACATTCAGCACCAACTGAAATCTTGAAGTGTTGATTAGTATTTTGTGGCTCAGAAATTTTCTTGACCTTCACCTTTCACTGAACTCTCACAAAAATGGACCATTGAATATTTCAGGGATTATGAATTATGCACAAATAAGTGACCATCAATGCAATTATCAACACAGAGAAGTTCAGGTGTGAGTTTCTTCAATTAGTCTCCCCCTACAAATTAAATTTGTTAAGATCGCAACTGCTGATCTATTAATTCACAAGTGAAGTTCACCAAAATTTGTGCAGCACTAGAAATAAATCCTGTGAAAGTTTCTATAGAATTTTACAGTTTGTTTGCTAGGAACTAGTATATCAGCATAGCGTGATCATGAATCATGAATCTCTCTCTCTCTCTCTCTCTCTCTCTCACACACACACACACACACACATACACACACACACTAAAAAAAAAACACATACACACATAACACACAACCAGATATGGTTACACGCAAATCCTACACATGCACACATAAGGCACGAAAAACAACTTTGTAGTCAAATTTCCACGAATCATTTATTACCCATTAAGTATTGTTATTTCTTCTGTGTACAAAAATATCACATTCTGCCATGAAACTCGCAAACTTTCAGAGAACAGACCACACTATTGATTTGCGATACAACGATACACGGCTTATGCCACCTCCACGCATAGATAAATTCTCCTCACTTCTGTATGTACAATTCACACAAACCACCGTGGAATAGACGGGGCAGAACGCTATGTTACAATTCACAGAAGCAGTTGATTAAGCGAAACTTCTCTCCGTGCTCAAGCTGACCTTCATAGATATAGCAGAATTGATCAGAACGGTAGAAGTTTCTTCAAAATCAGACAAGAGTCCACTCTGAAAAAGCCTCCCCAATTTTTTTTTTTTTGCAAAACGGCGATAGCCATCATAAACACATATGCAAATTAGATGAGGATAAGTGATGAGGTCATTCCCTAAAGTATCTCCCACTGTCCCTCAACAAATCTTCATTTAAATTTTTCCCTCGTGAAAAATAAATACTGCACCACTTCCCTTACGTGATAGCAAAATGATTGCAAAGTTGTCAATAGCTCCGCTGTTTCATTTCATGGAGCAGGGGTTGTTGTTCACTTACTGAGCAAAAAAATTCTTGATTTCAAATGCACCAATAGGAGAGTTGGAAGGCAATGACATCACCACCTAATTGCATATCGCACTGATGCAAACAGCACATTTACAAACTTTCAACTGAAAATTAATATTTTACAACTTTTTCGTTCGTGTGGATGTGTGTGCGTGTGTCTGATTTTCGCAAGACTTCCTCCTGTTCTGTACATTTCATTCCACTCTCCTTTAAACGGGGAGCCGTCTTGAGCACGAAGTGAACTCTCGCTGAAATACTTATTTGCGCACGTCTGACCCCTTGCCGTAGTTTGGGATCGACGACGTAATAAGGTGTAACTGTACAAGTACATAGTGGAAGAATGAACGCAATATTACAACCGTAGATTGGCACCACAATACAGTGTGCAGAAGACAATGTGTACCTTTCTACACTCCAACATCAAATGTTGTCTTCCATAGTCTTAACTCTTCTCATCATCACTGCTATCTAAGCGAGAAAAACTAAATGAATGTACACGTATTCTAAAGTAAGGCATCAATATCTTCAAGGTAGGTTTCTTTTTAATATCTTTCATTCAAACAAACAGAACACACAGTTGGAATAAAAAATAAACAAAAATATCACCAATCACCGCTCAATATTTTGTGCATTTCGTTCTTCTTTTGCACATGACAAAAATATTAATCCCAATGAAGATGCAGTAACCATTATACGGCTTCTGCAATTATGAAATATTATCAAGCTATGATGCCACACATCCTTCCCTATGATAATTTACGTACAATTTGAGCTTACGGCAAACATACCAGTCAACAAGACTATTAAGTGAATACCAACAACATTGCATATTTTCATTGTACAACAATTCAGTACGACTTTCAGAAACGCCTGCATCTACTGTTCATAAGAAACATATCAATGAAATTTGACTACCCTTCTGTGAGAAATTCTATACTTTGGGTAGTATATCCCACACAATTTGGGGCTTGAAGCACATGCAGGTGAATTACAAATTTGCAGATCACTGCAATATCTTCACTTTCTGAATTAATCTCTTTGCTACCTTGAATGCAGGATCCTCCAGTTCTGGGTGGGTGAAAACCAGCGCGTGAGCAGACATAATGTATATTCTTCTTGCTACACTCGCATTCTGCGAACCCCACAGACAATCTCACTTTACAGATATGCGTACATACCCCCTCCCCCTCCCCTACCGACTTAAAGCAGCAAAAAAGGCACCCCAGTGTGTTTTTTTTTCCCCCACAAATCCTACACACCTTAAATACTAGAATGAAAAGAGCAACTGTTCTCCTGTATGCAAAGAAGATCATGCCCAATTTCTTGCTTACGATACATGCCACTGCCTTGAAAAACCCATCTACATTTGTACATCAAACCATTTCAGATATTCAAGATGAGTACTCTCTCCAGGCCTACATAATCAGAAGTTTTATCCTGTACCCTCCAGTTGTGGATGCAGACATTACCCAACATGATTCCCAATTTCAAAATCTTTATAAAATGTACACATTGCAATGGTAAAAGTCAAACAATTGCGGGATTCTTGGAATTAAAAAGAACCAGCAACAATCAAATAAACAGAATAAAACACAGCAATCAAAAAAAAAAAAAAGAAAGAAGAAATAAAGCAGCTGACATGTATTGCAAGATTTCTTTCTTTCCGAACCCGAGAAGACACAATATAAATATCCACAGATCCATTTCTTTTTTTTTACTAAGGCATCTGAAGCAAAGCGATATAAACATTCTCTCAAAACAGACCCGAAATATACAAAAAAGATTCCCCACAAACAGAAAGCACATTAACAGATCATTTATTCATATCAATCTTCAGTTGCCATTTTCCCTTCACATCACAGCATTCATCTATACCACAAAATAGTTTTTGCACTTGGAAAAAAAAAATTATCATTGATGTTGCACATCTACTGCCAAAGATCAAACAGCAATATGCATCAAATAACTCAGGCGTTTATCTATTTTTTGTTTCTTAGAAAACAAAACACAGAAATACACATCTAATGACATCAAATAATTTTCCAAAGTATCAAAACTGGTTTAGAAAAAGAGCAATGTACCAGTCACATCAATGATTTTCACAGACTGTACATTGTATGGCACTCCCTAAATTCCACCCTAGTTCCAGTTCAAAGAGCATGGATGATTTAGACCTGTTCTAAAAAAGAAGATAAATCTCCCATTCCCCAAGGGAAAAAAAAAAATTAAGAAGCAGAACGAGGGAATGTGATGAGATGAATCACAAAATGATGAGTCAAATTACATAGGAATTCCTTAAAAGTGAACTATTGGTGTCGTAAGAACAGAATTCCACGCAGTTTTTTCCCCATCGTATGCTTTGATGAAAAGGGGACAAAGAAAAATCACGCTAGCTACCAGTTACAATCAAAAGCACTGCCATGGTGACATCATTCCTAGTGATCACACACACACATGCATCATCATCATCTCACTGGGTTGCCATGGCAACTGCAAACCATGCGTTCAAATGTGTTATTTTTGTTTTGTCATCTGCTGGTGGAATATGGTGGTTCCAGGTGTACACGAAGGAGCAAAGCTGTGTGCAACGACATGAATGATGCCCATACGTGTGACAGAACCAGAACCCCTAAGCCTATCAGTCTCAACCCAAGCCCTACCCGCACCCCCAACCCCTACACACACACACACACACACATATATAAAATAAAAGTGGGAAAAATCAGTAAAAACAGGAGACAAAAAAAGACTTTCTGTGGGTAAAACATTTTTAAAAAATGAATAAAATGAGAGCTTGAACGTTGTCGACATCCAAACGCCGAGTTACAGATTAATCCTATTCATTAGTTCTAGCCCCGGCTGGTAATCCTCTGTAGAGACCGAACACACGCAATGAAAAGAGCTCTCCCCATTGCCATGGCAACCATCTGGCGATACCCAAGTATCAAAGTAGAAGCCATGTGTTCCCAAACATCAAGCAGCTATTCTCTTCTCTCTCTGTATCTCCTTCTGTCTCTCTCTATTTATCTATTTCTCTACCTATCTGTATATATTCATCAATTTTTTAAATCTATATTTCATCTATCTATCTATATATCCCCCATGCTACATGTACCTTCATTGAATCCCCCCTCCCCCAATCCACTTTAGCTAATGGCTTCTTGGTATAGCTTCCCGCGACCATGAATGTGCTTTAAAATATCCGTCAATGCCAATCCGAAGAAGGAGAACCAACCGCTAGAGCTTGTTATCTTCTCAGGTCATCACAGTCCCCGTTACTCATTAGGTGCCTCAGACGAAGACTTTGTTGGAAACAAAAACAAATCAAACAGGAGAATAAATTACTCGTCTACACCAGACAAATTCCAATCACCCAGATGCAACTGAAAGTCCTTATATCAGCGTGAGGCCAATGACCAAGCCACAAAGCTCGGCAGGCGGCCATTGTTCGAGTTGATTAGACACTGGGGGAATTGAACGCAAGTGGCAACAGGGAAACATTGCAAGGCATGGAGGCCATTCAACGATTTGTTTGTTTTCCCATTTAACCCGTTGAAGACTGGTCCCGAGTATACTCAGGCAGGTGTCTATGGGAAACGTGTGGTATTACAAAATCTGCTCTTCGTCAATGGGTTAATCACACAGTCAGGCACTCCGCAAATGACAGCAAAAAAGAAGATACACGAATACCGGTGTTACCAAAAAAAAAAAAAAATAAGGATGTAAATTTGCCAGGACAGTCAAGATGCTATGAACTTGCAGAAGCCCCCTCTCTCTCCTCCCCTGCATCTAGAACACCAAAGCAAAAACAAAAACAAGACTTAGCAGGCTGGCCACAGCACTGTGATGTCACAATAGGGACAGGTGTTCTATTGTTCTTTAATACCCTGAAAATGTCAATCATTCTTTTTTTAATTCCTCATTTTTCTCCACAAATCTGTGAGTAAATGTATGACAGAATGAAATTCTAATACATTCTTCCTTTGCAAAAAGAGTTAATTCCTTTAAACTAAATCACCAGAAATGTTCACTTTTGTATTTCTGTATTTACAGAATAAAAGAAAAGACAAATACATGTAAGTGTCTTACGAGGCAAAGACGACATTATGGCTGTATGAACAAAGAAACCGACTTAGCAAACCATTAATTGATTGAATAAGATTTTTTTTTTTAAATGTTCAAGATCAATAAAGGTGAAAGGTCAAAAAAAAAAAAATAACGAAAAGAAGTCAAAAAGTACTCATGTTATTGTATCCCTTAGGCAGAACGTGACAGAAAGATTACTTGCATGGCTTAGGCATTCCCTCTAAGCGACTGATGTTCTGTTTAGTTGCTTTTTTGTCCCCTTTTTCTTGTGACAGAGAGCGACAGAGAGAGAGAAAGAAGACATTTTCATCAGTTGAATTTCCTATTCACAAGGATTTCTCCCCCTTTTTTTCTTCTCTTTTGTCTGGTTGTGATAGCAAAGCAGGGTAATAAAGCTCCCAGGAATACCAGATATCATCTTTGCTACGGCGATAACCGAGAGACGTCAATTAGGTATGACAAGCTCGGTTACATACTTGCTAATCTGTCCCTCTGTGCCTGTGGTTGTTGAGAGTGAAGATTTCTGTGGGCTGCTCATGAAGCGGTTGTCAAATTCTAGGATAATCACTCCCGACTCGGCGGCAGTGCCGAAATGGGTTTACTTTCCTCGCAACAGATTAAGACAAAGACTCAGTAAATCCATGCAAATTGACTTCTGCAGTTCATTATGTTGTCTGTTTGTCAAGCTCAGAAGAAGCCCGCATAAAATTTCAAACGTACGAAGAGGATTCAAGTGACTTTCATCCATTCTTCCGTCACACAAAACTGGTAACATTTCAGACTGGATATGACTTATTCCACTTCCTTTCTAGCAATGCTGCAAACATTCTATCTTTCATGTTGGTTAACAGACGATTCTTACATGTCTACTCAGTAGTACTGCACTATTTTGCAAAACAGACGAACTATTTGTTTTGACGGTGTCATGCTGCATGTAATGCACAGTGATATTTCCAGCGATTTATTAAAATTATCCTAGGCTTATGATTGTTATCATTATTTTAGTTATAGACGAGGAGAGTGCTTTGCACAATATAGCCTACCTATGTGTGTGTATTCATATAATCATAACAATGAAATTATGATTATGATAAATCATAATTATCATCATTATTATCATTATTACTACTAGTATTACTATTATCATTATTTCTATTATCATTATTATTATCACTAGAAGAACAGATAGTAGTAGTAGTAATTAATTATTGTCATCATTATTTTGATAATTATCATTATATTATTCACATTTTACAGGCAATAAAATAATTCATTTAGACTGTTTTCTTAGTTTATTTCATATGTCAAGTGACTTGATACATGGAAGATCAATTCCCCTTATTAAGCTTTCGAAACAGCCACACAAATCCATCATGCCCTCGAAACAAAACCCTCTAGAATAAACAGCTACGACAGGTTCAACGATTGCGGTTTGATTGCCATAATTATAAATTGATGGCAAAGGTTTGTGCTACCGGGCTTTGAGCATCAATTTATCAAATCAAAGACTATACCACTAATTATGGCAGGGCGGAGTCGAGGGCAGGGGCTGTGCGGACACATTGAAATATAAACGTTGATTTATGGGAAAACAGACGACATCTCTGTGAGCACTGCACACACATTCTAAGATGAAATAATTATCCTCTCCCCAATAAAATTTCTGTCTAAGTGCTTTACTTCCTTGCTCTACATAAATATCACCAATTATCTGCAATAAAAGACTTCATTAACAATTTAAGATACCTGCAATCCTGTACTCTTGGTTGCCATGGTAGCCACTGTTATTACAAATTATTACGGGGTTATCATAATCTGTGTTTTTTTGTGTGTGTGCTTTTTTTTTTTGCCTAAGTGCTTTTGATTGGCCGTCAGACATAAGGAACATGTGAATTTGCGTGCAATTTGTGTGTTCATACCCATTTTTGTTTTGCGTGTTTTGTTTTATCTATGGAGTCAGTCACCAATTTTGCTGTGTGTCTGCACAGTGCATGCTGGATCCAAAATGTTGCATTTTTGGGGGTCACAGGCTGAAGGTTGTTATAGAGAAGGAAAGAATGTGGTAGTATGATTACACTATTATGGATTTTTTTTTTGGAGGGGGGGGGAGGAGGGCACAGGGGTGGGGAGGGGGCTACTTCCGCCTTCACAAATATCTTGATTGTACAAATTTCTAAGTGAATCTTCAGTGTGCAATGTGTCGCCATTCGTTAGAAAAGAAAAAAAAAGCGACTAGAATTGAAGGATGACTGCAAGATGCATGTACCTAGCATGTTGGCTCTGTAGTTGCAGCCATTGGAGTTCAGTGGTTAAGACTCTCTCTGGTATCTCATTCCCAAGGTCCCTGGTTCAAATCCCTTGGCAGCAGCAGTAGCAGCAACAACAACAGCTGTGCCCTTCTGGGCAAGGCATTTCATTCTCATTGTCTGGTGAGTACTTTACTGGCACAGCTTTTCTTTCTCAGCCTCCAGTTAACAAACTCTTCATTTCTTTTTTTCCTTTTCTTTCTCTCTTTATTTTCTTCTTCTTCTCTTTTGTCTTTCTTCTTCTTTCTATTTTTTTGTTCTAATTAAAAATGCTCATGTTGCATGTTGAGAATTTCCATGGAGTGACTTGCACAGCTTGCTTACTAACATTCCATATACTTCAAGTTTGTCTTCTCATGACGTTCTTGCCGATGAATTTTCTCCATTTGTTGACTGCTTTTCCTTTTTCGATTTTCTCCATGAGCTAACTTGCAATGCTGTGGTATCGTGGCTACAACGCTATAGGTTCTAGAGTTTCTTTTGACGGTAATAATCCAGAGAATAATTCAACCCCAGAATGAGAGTACAAGCATCAGTTTTTCCACATCAATGACAAAACAATGCAAAGCAAGACATCATAATAATAAAGAGTATGGCAGCATAGCCCCCTGAAAACAAACCTCAGAAATAGCTAGAGCTGTGCAAAATTATTATAAGCTTAAATCTTGAAATCAACTCTTACTAAATACAAAGATCATAACAGCACTCAGAATCTTGGCGTACAGAGGTTCTGAGCAACGACAAAGATGAAAATACAACTCGGTGAAACTTTTGTCTCCATGGAAACGGCAAAAATACCTCCTGATTGCTATCAAGAGAGAGATCTGACAGCGCTTTACACAACGAAAGACCAATGGGAACTCACAATATGGTGTAAGTGTTGTATATAAATAGAATTATTGGCATGTAGTGTTACTAGTGCACACGTGCCTTCCAAATAAAAAGAAAAAAATATATATATATGATAATTATTAAACAGAATCAATAAGTAAAACCATCATTATAATAACAAGTTCCACAGAGTAATTGAATATTGCAAAATCAATAATGCATACAATCAGTGTACGTCTGTACTGTATAAGTGGAACTTTCGCATCAGTAATTTTTCATCCCTGGCCAGGAATAGTGAATTTCGTATGCTTTTAATTCTGCGAAATGAAAAATCTGAACAGGTATTACACAAAGCAAGCAAAGATATTCATGTGCTTTCATTTTCATGCTAGTCGCACGTCACGCGAAATGTGCTAAAAAATTTCGGTACCGCACAAATGTCCACTTTCACAGTACATGAATGTGAGAGAGAGGATACAAGCTTGCATTCAGTGGGAGTCATAAATAAATAATCGAGTCATAAATAGATAATTAGCGGTGCGACCTGTCGATGAGCTAGATATGAGCTATATATTAGCATATACGATACACACATTGTGGATATTGCAAACACAGAATACACAGACTCCAAACACAAACGGACACACACATGTGTGTGTGGTCAACATCACTGTGTTCTCTGATGGCATAGTTGTTGACTGAGAACATGGAATCAGTACACTAACACCCTTCTGCTTTTAAGCCAAGGATTTAAAAGGACTTGTGACCCACACTGTCACGCTATCAAACTTAACTCTCAATGAGATTGTGTATACATTTTGTACCCACAACATTCAGCATCACTCCAACACCATTAAGGCCCGCGACTGCTCAGCTGTTGACTGAGAACAAGAAAGGCATTAATGCTGTACACAGACACTGGAGTACATGTAATTCCCTTCTGCTTCTAAGCTGAGGATTACAAGGACTTGAGACCCTAACTCACCATGCTGCCCGAATTAACTCTCGTATGAGATCATGTATAGATTTTGTACACGAAAAATTTTCTCAAACCCCAGAGTTGCACAGGTATGTCAGCTTGCATGTTAAGCTTGGTGCGTAATTGAAACATAACTGTATTCACTCATTAAAAACTGGCAGTTTCAGTATGCCGTGCACTAAAGAGAAAACGTCGTTCACAGCTAGCTCCCTTCTTTTGTTCAGACTAATTACCCATTTCAATATGGGGGATAGCTGGAGAGCAAATATTTGTCATCCACTTTTTGATCACTTACAGCGTGCGGAGGCGTGTGCGGCACCTGACGTGCATTAAGCCTTTGGGTGCTTTGAGTGGTGATTGACACAGAAAACCCCATAGCATTGTACACACTGTCTAAAGTCCCTGGCACCAAAAGGGTTATTGCCTGAGGTCACTATAAAAATTTCTACACATCATTGGTTCAGGGTCTTAATTGATGTTTTCTGTATTAATGTAATTACCATTACTCTGCGGTTCTGTCTACACGGGAAACTTCAAAGGTATTGATACGGTATGACAAGAATGGATCTTAGATTTACAGGGAGAGAGAAAACCCTTACTATGTCAGATTGAAAAAGTGTGAAATAAAATGAAAAAAAAAAAAACAAACGTTCCATCTCCACCCCCCCCCCAAAAAAAAAATGCTAATAATAAAAATTTTGTTTTTAATTTGTCTGATCCATTGTACACAACAACAAAAAATCATATGGATAAGCACAAGGAAAAAACAACAACAGAGACTAATAACCTTAGGACATAACTCTAGCACCCTAGCTGCAAATGACTGCAGAAACCTGCTTTCAAATTTGCATAAATCATACACCAAAATATCATATTTCTTTCCTCATATTTAGAATACGAGCAAAAATACCACAGGTTTTTTTCATTTCTCTCTGTCTCTCTCTCTGACATTCTGATACATAAAGACATTTCAATTCATTACGATATTTTGTCGATAGATTGCTATACATCGAATACATCATCTGCTAGCTAATTCTCTGCATTTCACGAGTGCAAATATACAATACAGGGATGATCCATGAGTGGGTTCACAATCTGTCAGAAATATATTATAGCAAAATAGGCAAATGATTGGACCAAAATGTACACATACAGGCAGTAGCAGTAACCACATATTATTCTTATGTAAAGAAAAGCAAATTATACAAACAAGAACATCAGAATTCATATATTATATATATCTATATATCTCAAATGAATTTAAAAAAATGAAATCATATCTACATTCATCTATGCTTCAAAAACGACAAACAAAAATTTCTGCATACACAATGACAATCATAGTAAGGCATTGAGAATATTTTCAAAGATGAAAGCATGACATAGGCTTAATCACATCACTCAACATCCCTTCAGTTTCCAATGGATGAAATATTTTGAAGTACAACTAAACCCCTTTTAATACCAGAAGTATTTAGGCACAAATCTTTGATATATTTCCTCTTTCCTGGAAAGAATAATAAAAAATGAATAGATGAAAAAAGATAATTTAAAGAAATGAAGAAAATATAGATATTCCTGTCAAATGTAGAAGTGTCACTACAGTAGATTAACAGTCCTTAAAAATCAAAATTCCATGTGGAAGATAAAGAAGTCAAACACTTTCTGGAAAATTCCTTTGGCAACCAAGTTCTTTGTTTTGTCCCCCATTCCACGAGCATCGAGCAGGGAAAAAATCACATCTTTAGTAAGCACTACTTCATGCTGTACTCCAGAAACAGTCCTGTCATTCAACCAGAAATAAATAAACTTGTTTTTGCTTCTTTAACCAAAACGCCGCTATTTCTCTAGACCATACAGGCATTTTGCTATTAAAAATAATTCATTAAAAAAAAGAAGAAGAAAGTATTCATTCCAGATAAGCAGCAAATATGCACAGTTTTCCTGTGCAATCTAAAACAATTATTTGATGACAGTGTGTGGTCCTACTTGAAGTCCATCCAGTCTTCCATGAGGATTTCAGATGCAGTGTTATCCAATGACAACAGAAATACACCTATCAAGGCAATCCCATTCAAACTTGTCCGGCACTACATGAACTGCTCGGCAATCCTC
Source organism: Diadema antillarum (assembly GCF_040938485.1). Lineage (NCBI taxonomy): Eukaryota > Metazoa > Echinodermata > Echinoidea > Diadematoida > Diadematidae > Diadema > Diadema antillarum. Next base: position 1,294,844 of record NW_027271557.1, read on the forward strand.
TAAGATGATGAATGGGGTTGCCTGGTCGGGCGTTACCAAATATCTTGGCCCTGGGAAATACCGCAGGCTCCACAGCATTATTCAAAATCAGCTTCCAACCTGTAAACCAGTGTCCCATGCATAAACATTGATGTATGCACAGATTCAGTCCATTACAAACCAAAGTGTACTGGACCTAAAACTTCAGGGCACTATAAAAGACTGTGACAGCCAAAAAATGTGTCCATCTCTAACGTTCTTTGACGGCCTGTTTCAAAATTTAATTCTGCAAATTGGCTGACATCGTCTATTCCTCAGCATCCCCTGGGCAGTTGCTTTGGGCATTTTTGTTTTTGAATTTACTGTTCCCTTCTCCCCCTAAAGACTACTTTAAGAAAGAGCACAAGTAAATTGCCAGCCATTCCTAAGCTGGGTATGGGGCTCTCGCATCCACCCACACACGACACCTACAGTGGCTGCGGCAGATAAAATATGCATAAATATGGCGATGGAGGCAAATGCCCCGATTTGCAAGATGCGGGGGTTAAATTGGCCCCTTGGTACATCCCGCGGGTCGTTAATTTGCATTTTGATGATCACTCCACACTAGACGGAAGTACATTCAAAGGGAGAACAGCCGTGATGTACAGAGATTTTTCTCATGTCGGAACGAAGCTTAATCTGTATCATTGGGCAGCTGAGTGGGGACACACTTTCATCGTCAAGAAGAGGAGCATTCTTTTTTAATATCATATTTTTGTCTTTTCATCTTTAAATTTTCCAGGGAAGGATTTATTGCCTTTCTTGCTCTCATGGGGTGGCATACTTATGACAGAAGAATCAAAAGGGAGCTAAGAAGAAGAACTCTTCACGCGCACACTCTTTTTGTCCAATGGATTATAGAATGGAACCGGCAAACAGCGATGAGTGTTTGGTATTTGTGGCAACCAGCTCTGTGCACAAAAACAAAAAAGACGAAGAGACAAACTGCGTCATTCTCCCAACGTCTCAAACTCGTCGTCGTGGAAACCGTAGAGCACGTGCATGATGTGGCGTACGCAGACCATGGAGGCCTCCTTGCACTCCTTGCCGACCGTGGAGAAGTTGAGGAACCCGTGGGGGAGGTGGTCGATGACCTCCAGGAAGACAGGCCGGCCTATCGAGCGCAGCTTCTTGGCGAAGCTGACCGAGTCGTCCAACAGCGGGTCCAAGGCGCAGGCCTGGGAAGGCGGGAGGGAGGGATGGGAAAGGAATGACCATTAAAAACCACAATCAGCAGAGAAGAAGAAAGACTAGAAGATATCTTACACAGAAAAAGAAGATGAAATTCTACAAGAGGGAGGTAGCTTCATGAAATGTAACGGTGCTAAAAAGTTTTTATCACATCATGTTGAGTGCTACTAAAAATCTATGAGGCCTTGATACACACATACTCTACTAAAGTTTCCACAAACACTTTTTTCTCTCTCTCTCCTTGCTCTGGCTTCAGTTTTATAATAGTGATTAGAATTAATGGAATACAGGAGTCAAATAGATCCATGAGGAATAAATTGGTGGTAGATTTCATGGCTTCACTACCAAGGTTTAGGCCTAGGAAGTGCAATAGATTAACAGATAGCACACAGGAATACCAAACAGATGGTCTGCTCAGGGTGTGCTTTTTCTTTTCCTGAAGCACAATATCTCTACAACAAAAAAAATTCCCTGTTCCTGATCATTCTTTTGACTGGCCCTGACAATGTTATCTATTTTTTTTTACAGGTCATATTGGACCAGTAAATTTGACAATTGCTGAAAAGTTACTGGCCCGAGGGTGTTTGTTTGTTTGTTTGTTTTTGTTTTTTTAATGTAAGGGGGAAAGGGAGGAAATGACCATTAAAAACCACATTCAGCACAGAAGAAGAAGAAAGACTAGAAGATATCTTACACAAGCCAGGGCTGCTCATTAACCATTTTTTTTTTCTACTGGTCCCACCTGTCCCCGTCAGACCAGTAAGTACCCATTAATTTTTCAATTTTTTACTGGTACGAACCTAAAATTCATTGGTCCTTCAAATTCATGAAATCAATGTGTTGAGTTGATTAACACTGATTGATTTAGTGCTTGTGTACTTCAATGTCTGGCAATTTGTCAACCAGTTGCGATAAAAAAAAAATTCCTGGTCCTCATCGTTTTTATGAATGGCCCTGACAATGTTATCAAATTTTTTTTACTGGTCACGCTGGACCAGTAAATTTGACAATTGATGAAAAGTTACTGGCCTGACACTGACTTTTACCGGTCTGGGATCGTCGGACCAGTGCCAGTGATAAGTGTTGTACAAGCAGACAAGGAAGATGGAGACACATTGGGGTGCGGTTGGTTAAAGGTACTATCTACCATAGGGAACAGTGATTTAAAAAAATGCTCGAGATATAACTTTTGATGCATATGTTTAGGTCTGTTGTATCAGAAATAATAATAAGAAGAAGAATAATGATAAGGTCTTATTTACCCAGGGTAATCTCTTCAGTGTTGCCACTGCTCTACCAGAGGACCCTGCTATTATTATTACCCTGGCGTTGCCAGGTACCCATTTATACACCTGGGTCGAGAGGGACACAGTGGGTAAAAACATCTTGTCCAAGGACGTAAGCACTGGGCAGGATTCGAACTCGGGTCCTCCGATCGGGAGTCGGGAGTCTTATCCACTATGCCACAGTGCCCCCAAAACATCTCACAATATGAAAATTTATTAATAGCGCCTAGAATATAAGGAGATATCACTATTTTTCTCAATAAACCATAACTGTAGACGGTTTAGTCTAGAAACATTTTTATTGTAACTATTGTTCACATTTTGTATGTTTACTACAATATTTAACATCGATTATACTGATTCAAATTTCTACAATGGTTGTTTCTATCCCTGACTCACATTTTAGACATATTTTAAAGCACTATAGCTGGGTTTTTGTTTCATCTGACAAATGGTAAATTGTGCCTTTGAACTGGAGACAGAGAGGAGGCAACATATTGGGGTTGATGGGGGAAAAACAGAGACAAAGAGAAGAAGAAGAAATGGAGGAAAAATGCAAAAAAATAGAGCCAAGAGAGGAAGAGAAATCTGGAGATGGAAGAGTGCCAAAAAGACAAAGATTTTAAAGGAAAATAAAGTTGTTAAAGAAAAAATTTTAAAGGAAAAAAAAAAGTTGTTAAAGAAAAAATTTTAAAGGAAAAAAAAGTTGTTAAAGAAAAGATTTTAAAGGAAAAGAAAGTTGTTAAAGAAAAGATTTTAAAGGAAAAAAGTTGTTAAAGAAAAGACTTTAAAGGAAAAAAAGTTGTTAAAGAAAAGATTTTAAAGGAAAAAAAAGTTGTTAAAGAAAAAATTTTAAAGGAATAAAAAGTTGTTAAAGAAAAGATTTAAAGGAAAAGAAAGTTGTTAAAGAAAAGATTTTAAAGGAAAAAAAGTTGTTAAAGAAAAGATTTTAAAGGAAAAAAAGTTGTTAAAGAAAAGATTTTAAAGGAAAAAAAGTTGTTTAAGAAAAGATTTTAAAGGAAAAAAGTTGTTAAAGAAAAGACTTTAAAGGAAAAAAAGTTGTTAAAGAAAAGATTTTAAAGGAAAAAAAGTTGTTTAAGAAAAGATTTTAAAGGAAAAAAAAGTTGTTAAAGAAAAGATTTTAAAGGAAAAAAGTTGTTAAAGAAAAGATTTTAAAGGAAAAAAAGTTTAAAGGAAAAAAATTTTAAAGGAAAGAAAAGATTTTAAAGGAAAAAAAAGTTGTTTAAGAAAAAATTTTAAAGGAAAAAAAGTTGTTAAAGAAAAGATTTTAAAGGAAAAGAAAGTTGTTAAAGAAAAGATTTTAAAGGAAAAAAGTTGTTAAAGAAAAGACTTTAAAGGAAAAAAAGTTGTTAAAGAAAAGATTTTAAAGGAAAAAAGTTGTTTAAGAAAAGATTTTAAAGGAAAAGAAAGTTGTTAAAGAAAAGATTTTAAAGGAAAAAAGTTGTTAAAGAAAAGACTTTAAAGGAAAAAAAGTTGTTAAAGAAAAGATTTTAAAGGAAAAAAAAAGTTGTTAAAGAAAAAATTTTAAAGGAATAAAAAGTTGTTAAAGAAAAGATTTTAAAGGAAAAGAAAGTTGTTAAAGAAAAGATTTTAAAGGAAAAAAAGTTGTTAAAGAAAAGATTTTAAAGGAAAAAAGTTGTTAAAGAAAAGATTTTAAAGGAAAAAAAGTTGTTTAAGAAAAGATTTTAAAGGAAAAAAAAGTTGTTAAAGAAAAGATTTTAAAGGAAAAAAAATTTTAAAGGAAAGAAAAGATTTTAAAGGAAAAAAAAAGTTGTTTAAGAAAAGATTTTTAAGGGAAAAAAAGTTGTTAAAGAAAAGATTTTAAAGGAAAAAAAAGTTGTTTAAGAAAAGATTTTAAAGGGAAAAAAAAGTTGTTAAAGACAAGGCAAAAGCAGAGACAAGCAGATGAACAGATGGAAACAAAAATCCAACATGTCTCGACACCGGACTTCCTCTGCAGTGCATGAAACATGCATACGACACTGTCAGAGCACATCCCTAAATGCCTTCTCATGACTGAATTATTTACGAGGCCCCTTTGCACGAAACCTAGCTCAGCTGCTTGACAATTCCAATATCATATGTACGCAGAATGGGAATGCGGCTGATCAGAGTAATGCACTGGTTTTTTTTTTAAATATAGATACATGTGTGCAGCCAGCCTCTAATGGGTTGCAATATGGATTGGGGAAGATTTGTGAGTGTTTGGTTGGAATATGACAATGACACAACATCTGGACCAACAAAATATGATCAAATTGGATTACGCGACAACGAAACAACTACAGTACCCACAACAGGGATGTGACTGTACAGAGAAAGGGAAAAGTTATGCATGTATAGATGTCAATATAAGACGAAAGATAAGTGCAAAAAAATGCATTGGTTGAAGCATCAAGAAGATATTAAGTGGGATGAGAAAAAAGCCCCCCCCCCCCAAAAAAAAAAAAAAAAAAAAAAAAAAAAAAACTAGAAATGTCGCTTTGGCGACTGGTATGCCTCCGCCATGTGGACATACATGTGGGCAATGTGTGATTACATTTTCACAAAATTGGCAAAATATTGAAATGACAAGTTTGTCACAAATGTGTTGAATGTTCACCTTCCTTGACCTACATGTAGGTTTAATTGGATGAATAGGAGAGCATGTATCTAGGGATTTAAGGACTTTAACTTGACTTTGACCCATTCATACATTTAGGCATTGAGTAATTTTCAAGGTACAGGTGTGGAGAAAAAGTGCAATTTCTGAATCGAATAGTAAATTGTTACCATTTTCATCTGGCCCTTGACCCTAAAATTCATAAGATAATCACTTTCAGGTAGAACATGCATAATATTCACTAAGTTTCAAGATAACCTGAGCCACTTCCGAGATATGGAGGAAAAAGTTAGTTCAGCACTTTCACTTGATCTTTGACCTTTTGACCTTTGAGGCAAAAAAAGAAGAAAAAAAAAAACTTTCCAGAGAATTTCTATTAGGTTACACATGCATACACCAAGTGTAAAAAAAAATACCCCTGCTGGCATTGCATAAATATGAGGGAAAAAGTAAAATTTTGAAGTGTTGCACTTGACCTTTGACCCCTGACCTTTGACCCCATGAACCCTACATTCTCTAGATAATCACTTCTAGTCAGTACATGTATATACTATGTTCCATGAAGATACCTTGAACAATTTTCCAAGGTACGGAAAAAAAAAAGAAGTTTTAATATTTTTACTTGACCTTTTGACCTTTGACCTTTGACCTCATGACCCAAACTTTCACCAGAGAATCTTAATTGGGTAATACATGTATACACTAAGTTTAAAGAAAATATCTTCAGGCATTCAACAGATATGGTGGAAATAGTGAAATTTTATGTATTTGACCCTGACATTTTGACCTTTGACCTCTGACCTCATAACCCAAACTTTCACCAGAGAATCTTAATTGGGTAATACATGTATACCCTAAGTTTGAAGAAAATATCTTCAGGCATTCAATAGATATGGTGGAAGTAGTGAAATTTTATGTATTTGACCTTGACCTTTTGACCTTTGACCTTGAGCATGTGCACCCAAAAGTTGATAGGCACAACTTCACCCCCTAATACACATACATGCCAAGTTTCATTAGGATACCTCAACAGGTTTTGATAGTTACCTTGTCCACAAAATTCATTACGGACGGACGGAAGGACGGACGGAAGGACGGACGGAAGGACGGACGGACGGAAGGACGGAAGGACGGACGGAAGGACGGACGGACGGAAGGACGGAAGGACGGACGGAAGGACGGACGGACGGACGGACAACCCGAAAACATAATGCCTCCGGCACCACTTCGTGGCGGAGGCATAAAAAAGGGAAGCTAGACAGATATAAAACAGATATGCTGCATTAAAGGGGAAGTTTCCCCAAATGTACAAATTGTACATGTGGCCTGAGCGAATGCAGCAATATTAGCGTAACGCAGCAATGAAAGTTTGACAAAAATTGGACTATCCCTTCAAAAGTTATGATTCATCTAATAGGTATCCATGAGACAGTTTCTGTGCAGCCATTGCTGGAAAAGTTGCTGAATAGTGTGTGATGTCACAGAAAGAAAGTGGTATTAAAAAAATATACAAAGAATTCTGCAAAACTTTACTTTCCTACCACACTGAAAAAGCAATTGACTTACCTCTTTCAGGAAGCAGGTGGAATATCACCCTTAATACATATCAATGACAAGTCAAAGGAATGTGTACTTTTCATTAAAAATGAAATTTTGTGGAATTCTCTTTATATTTTCCCTTTTGTTGTTCTGCAATAGTGTCACAAACGGTTGTAGTCTTCTCATCCAGCCATGGCGACACCAAACGTTTGAACATTCATACCATTTGAACAGACTGTCTGATTTTCCTCTTTAATAGCTTCATTGATGTCTTGTAGTAATATTGCTGCATTCACTCAATCCATACGACTATGTTCATATGGGGAAAATTCCCCTTTTATTTAATTGTCATTCACACTACTCAAACTATCCAACCTGCTAGATTTCAGCAAGTACATTTCTGCTGCTACTTGATTGATTTCTCAAACTTCTAGTTGACACCAATCCAAGTCACTTACAATTATGTGAACTGGTGGTAGGCCTTTAAGGAGCTCCTCATCCGACAACAGCGGCGACACATACGGGTTCCACATGATGGGTGCATCTCGGAACAATCTGATTGGTGAGTTAACAAAGGAGGTAGGGGTGCGCACCCCGTCCGCACCCCCCTGCTCTGCACTCTTGGAAAAGTCCAGATGGAGGTCATCCCTGTTTTTGATGGACTTCGGCAGGGCGTCGGCAGGGTAGGGTGGCGGCGGGATGCGGTCCGCCTCCGGTTTGGAGTCCTGCGAGTCCTCGTCGCCGCCTGGAAGACTGTGGGGGTGCTCCGCCGAGGTCGGAGGGTGTGAAGGGTCAAAGATCGCCACGGACTCCTCCCCAGTCTGGGACTGGTCACCGTTGACGCCCGACTGCATCTCGCTGTGTCCGGTAGTGGCGTTGTCGATGGCATCGCTGACCTGCTCCAACTTCTCAATGTCCGTCGGAGGGACCTCCTCCATGAAAGACGAGCCGATGCTGTCCGATACCGGCACCGCATCCCCGTTGGCCACGCCCCCTAGCGAGGTGGGCGTGGTCACTTTAGTACTGTTTGCATTCTCCTCCTTCGGGGATTTCCCCTCCCGGTCCCCGTCCACCGACGTCCCCTCGTTGGTTTTGATGGAAGCCCGCTTGGGGGAGCCCAGCACCCTGTCGTTGAGGTTATCCACCACCGACGTCACCCCCTCCTCCGACATGAACTCTTCCTTAAGGCCCACGTAGGCCGACATGCAGCGCATGAGGACACCAAAGGGCAAGAGGGGGTCAAAAAGGCACAGGAGGCGGGAGGGCGAGGGCGAGTGGTGGACCACGAAGGGCGTGTACATGGTGACGATGCCGTCGGGCACCTGGATGCCGTAGGAGGCCGCCCTCATGGCCACCGCGGTGCACAGGTTGCCCCCGGAGCTGTCTCCCGCTAGACATATGTGCTCGCCTGTTGAGCCTGCAGATAAAATAGCATCAAATTGTCACACATGTGAGAGCAACCTTTTGAATACACCACACCACATTTATATTTAACCAATGTCAAAATATCAACACAGAGATGAAAGCCAGACACCTACAAAAAACATTTCAAGGTTTCAGGAAGACATGCCATATTGCTCTGCACAACATACTACACCGTATGTGAACATGTATCCACATAAAGTTTACCTGAAAAACTGCCAACATCAGGTAGATACTGGTACGCATACACACATTCAAAACTTGAGATAACATACACGAAAAAAAAAAACAGATCTGGAAAAGCCACAGACTCAGTGACTGAACGAATGACTGGAAGTGTGCAAACTCATAAACAATTCTGTAATTAATATCACATTTTTAAATTCTTTGTGAAAATATGGAAAGCCACAAAACATCAAGAACAGAAAGAGAAAAAAAAAATGAAAAATAGCATTCTTGTGTTTTGTAATGAAACTTTGGAGGTCACAGAAGTAAATCCGAGCGAGTCAAATCTTCTGCTTCACAGAAAAGTTCACGCCCTAGAAGCCTGACAGCAATAGCGGCAGACACATAAAAGCACTTTGTATCCCCCCGATGAGATGGCTAATGTCCTCTTGTACGACTTTCATGTCAGCCATTTCTCACCTTCCACGTCAAGTTCTATTTTGGAGGTTGTTGCTGTTGTTGATTTTTTTAACAGTGTCCGTTTCCATGAGCAGAGACAGGCCAATTTCCATACTTTCCACTTCCGATCCACAAGGGTGACGTTAAGTATGCAGTAATGTGCTTCAATTTTCTTTTCTTTGTTTCCTTTTTTTCCGTTTTTTAGGGGGAGGATGGATATTGTCAACATGTGCTAATGTGAGTGCGCCACTGGCTAGAATTGGTAATTCAGTCAATGTGAATTATAGTCACTACAGAGTAAATCCAGGTCTTTGCTTCCATGTTCCTTTTAAGCTGTTTGACCCTTCATGTTCTGAGGCATTTAGCTTTATCTTGCCAAGTGTTTTTTATGTCGGTATTTTCAAAAAAACCTTCCCACACTTGACCTAGATGAAAAGTTAGCAAGCCCACTCAAGTGTCGCAACATGCCCCCAGTCTAACAGGGAAGGCCATTTAGATGATGTACATGGGGGATTAAAAGATTATCTGTAGGTAACCTTAAGTCATTGGCTCTTAGTTTCCAGATATTTGTGTCCAGCATGCCTGCCCATTGGCACGCAAAGTACAGTTTGGGTTAAGGGTGCTGGTTTGACAGGGTTGACAGGGGTGTGGGAGGGGGGAGGGGAGGGGAGGAGGAGGGATGCTGCCAATGTGCTATACATGTATTCAATTTTTACATGAACTATGTATTCATTTCAAACCATGAATTAAAGCAAATATTACGGCTATACCTCTGATGATCAAAATTGACTACAGTAAAATAATCCAGGAAAATATGAAAATAATGCAAATGACAAAAAAATCAGATTTTTTCCTCCAAATTCAGAATGGTTGGGAGGTCCGTATATGGTCCATGACTGATGTGTGAACGACGATGTGATTTTGTCGCTTGCAAGAAAGGTAACACTCTGTATATCTTTGAAAGATCATCCTTCCACGAGAGAAAATGCGGCAACATTCAATTCCAGACTCCCCGATGGAGGCCTCGCTGCCTACAATCTCACTCATAAAGGGCTAACGCACACATAAATAAAAATGTAGGGCTGCAGTTGAAAGGAGAACAAGATGTTTACAACATGTGATACATATCTGTCCTCGACTGCTTTACTTATTCATCTTCTCTTTTCTGTTTTTCTTTCTTTACCTCTTCTTCAGGATGGGTTTCTACCCCCTTCTCCTCCCCTTCCGCTCTCAAAGATACAAACTAGACATTAGATTAACAGAGACAGAGAGAGAGCGATGGACATTGATATGCCTGGGTTAGGCGAGTCGATCACACTAGAGTTGACGGAGCATGGCATTTGTCTTTGCCGACTCCGAAGATGTCCCCTTGTTCTGACCGCCCATCTCCACTCTCATCATTCTTGAGTTCCTCACACGCAACATGAGCAAACAATCTGGCACATATTAGGGTAGCTTTTTGAGTGTACAGTGATCCATCAGAATAGGTGGAAAAAGAAATAGAAAATGAAACCTGAACCTGCAATCTCAAACAGTATAATTATCTTTAACGGCTAAAAAGGGATTCCCCCCCCCCCCCCCCCGTTCTTCTCTTTTTCATTTTGTATCTTTTTTTCTCTAAACTTGCAATAACTCAGTACGAGGGAATAATTTTCCAACTCGAAATTGATTAGCAAGTTCAGCTGATGAACCATATTTCACACAGTATACTGGACACTTCTATGGAAAGAAAACTGCTACACAAATGTCAGTTTGTCTAGCAGTGGTGTAAAAATTCATAGCAAATTGTGATGCATTATCAGGAAAACTATTTCCTGCGGTATGTTTGTTTGTTTGTTTGTTTTTTAAGTTGTAAACATTGGATACAACCAATTATGTTCAAGCCCTTGTACAGCAGAATATGAACCCCTTACCCCTCCATGCCACAGTAATTTTGGGCAACAAGAAAATTTGTTGAATCCAACTCCCCTTTGCCTGCACCTCCCTCCAATTGGATTAAGGAAAAAAAAGATGAAATCGAAACTGGGATCTGCCTACTACAATAAAATTCTTTCACTTTTAATTACTTGAAGGTGGAATAGGCTGTGTTTAGAGCACTGAACAAGACTTCTATGCATTGGTGGTGGTGGTGATGACGATGATGATGATGATGATATTGATGATGATGATGAGGATAAAGTGATAATGGTAGTGGTAGTGATGATGATGGTGGTAGTGATGATGACGGGACGGTGACGGTGACGGTGACGGTGACGGTGACAGTGACGGTGACGGTGACGGTGACGGCGATGGTGATGATGATGATGGCGATGGGGATGATGATGACGATGATGATGATAATAATAATGAAGATGATGATGGTGATGATGACAATGATGATGATGATGATGATGATGATGATGATGATGATAATAATAATGATGATGATGATAGTGATGATGACAACGATGATGATAATGATAATGATGATAGTGATGATGATGATGATGATGATGATGCTGGAGATGATGATGATGATGATGGCACTCAGTATTGATGTGACACCATTTATCTGCTCCAGTTGTTGAAGGGAGCTTGTCTTTACCAATATGTTATTGATCACATTTGAAAAAAAAATAATTATCCACGAACCCTTATCAAGTTTTTGCACCCTTACTGTACTCTGTTCGCTGATTAGCATGCACACTGGCGTGCATTTTTCACCAACAACGTCTGGAAACTAACAGTCGATAAATAGAGATTTACCTAATGCCCATAATCAATTGTTTCACCACAGCCTTTTTGTTGAAGAGAAGCACATTGCTACACACGAGTTTGGATAGCTGGCTGAATACTGATGACAAAATTTTGCAAGTTTAGCCGAGTGTCTACGCACCGAGAGAGGTAAATGACTGCCCGGACTACAAAGGACAGTTTAACTAGCGACAAATGTCACCGATGTAAAAGACACACATTTATCATAGAGTCTTGCCCAGGGTATTTTGGAGAAAAAGTCAGTCGCCCACGGTCTCCACAGATCAGATGCAGCCCATCTCACTTCCAGATGAATTATCTACCACCGCCACGCTCTATTAATGTCTCACATGGGCCCTGCAGCTATCACTTACTTCCATGTATGTATGTGCCAAATATCACGGAAGTTCAAGTCTGGTCTAACTGAGTCAACAGGGAATTGTTTTTGTTGTTTATTTCCAAGTAACACTGAAGATTCTGATTCCCACCCCTTCCCCCAAGCAAGAGAGAAGAATTAAACATGAATACGAAGCTTTTATCCCCCCGCCATAATGCAGACAGTCACTTTGCAACCACACCTGCTTTCAGTTCTATTCTATTTAGCTGCCACTCTCCATTCCGGGGTCAGTTGCAAGAGTTTAGACCAAGGGTCAGTCACATTAAAAAAAACAAAAACAAGAAGATTATGTCTTTATAAGCAAGGGAATGGAGGAGGAAGAGAAGGGTCACAAAGAAGTATTAAGAGGGGGCGAACTCTTACCTAAATATGGTGCATTCTTGACTGCCCAAGCGTAAGCGAAGAAGCACTCCTCGAAGGCGCGGGGAAACGGTTGCTCAGGAGCCAGTGAGTAGTCAATGGAGACGATAGGCACTCCTAGGTCTTTGGCCCACGATCTTAGGTAGATCTGGAAGAACAGAGTGAGAGAGAGAAAGAGAGAAAGACAACATAAAGAGAGGTTGAGCAACAGATGGAGATATATGCATACATGCTGTACATAAATGGATAGATAAATAGATAGGTAGGTACATGAATAAATAAACAGATAGATAAATGAATTGGTAGGTAGATAAATAGATAGATAGGTAGATCGAAGATAGATAGATATATAGATAGATAGAGAGAGATATCTGTAGACAGGTAAATAAAAAGAAAGATTGACAGATAAATAGGTATAGATAGATGGATAGACAGATGCATTAATAAATAGATAGGTAAGCAGATAGATAATAAAGAAATAGATAAGAGATAGATAGATAGGTAGATAGGTAGATAGATAGATAGATAGATAGATAGATAGATAGATAGATAGATTGATAGATAGATAGATTGATAGATTGATAGATAGAGATTGATAGATTGATAGATAGATAGATAGATAGATAGATAGATAGATTGATAGATAGAGAGATTGATAGATAGATATACAGATAGATAGATAGATAGATAGATACACATGTAGATAGATAAATAAATAGATATAGGTAGATAGATATAGGTAGATAGGTGGGTAGATAAATAGATAGATATATAGATAGAGAGAGATATATATATAGAAAGACAGAGGGGAGAAAAAGATAGGGAGAAGAGGAGGGACAAGGGAAAATAATGAAAAGAGGAGAGAGGAAGGGAGATAGATGGCAGACACACACAAACATAAAAGAGAATGTGAAGGGAGAGGGAAGATAGAGAAGGGCAGACACAGACAGACAAACATACAAGAGAGGGAAGAAGGGAGAAAGGGAAGGAAAGAGGGAGAAAAGAGAGACAGAAGAGAAACAGATGAAAGTATATGTGAGAAAGAGATAGGAAAGACAGATACATGAAAGAAAGAAAAAGGGTGAGAAAAGGGATAGAGGGAAGATAGGGAAGAAGGAGGCACGAAGAAATTCAGAGACATTGAAAGAAAAAAAAGAGTAGAAGAGAGGGATAGACAGATCAAAGAAGGAAAAGAAAAGTAGATGGGAGAGGAAAAAACAAGAGAGAGAGAAAGAGAGAGAGAGAAATAGAGGAGAGATCGCAGAGATGCAGAAAGAAAGTGGGGTGTGGCAAAAGAGGAAAAAGAGGGGTGAGAAAAATTATTGAGAATGGGGGTGGATGAAAGAGAGCGTGGGAGGAGGAGGAAGAGAGAGAAGAGGGGAGAATGATAAGGAGATTGAGAGATGGAAGGAGTATTGGTGAAACAGAAAGACAGATAGCAAAAGAGGAGAGAGGAAAAATAGAAGAAGGGAGAGAACAGGAATAGAGGAGTAAAGATACAACATGAAAACTCAAAGCATGCAAAGTTTCAAAGAATGTTCCCCATTTAGGTCAACCATCCCCCGAGGACCGGTGACCATGTTCTCTGAAAATGTTCTCCGGGACACCCAAGGTCCCACTCGACGGTCGGTTAGAAGTGGGCATTTTACCACTCGAGAGCCATTAGCATGCTCCTCTTTCTGTTACTATGATATAACTGGGGGTCCTTTTACCCCTTGACAGAAATTCAGCTGTGGGTGGGAAGTGGGGAGTGGAGTGTACTATCATTGAGCCTGATCCGTAGTCACTTTAAGTAGGAATTCGTCAATTTGTGCTGTAGAATCAATCCCCCAACTCCCACTCCCTTTCCTAACTATGTTCTCTAACCACAGACACATATATTTGACATTTGCAGGAATGAAAAAGAAAAAAAAAAACTGATATATGTATTGAACTGACAAGCTTGCACAAAGACTTCTATTTGTGTTCACAATGCATCATTGTTAACTGACCCATATTTATGCAATACCAGACAATGAACCAACTTTCAGCACTTATAAGTTTTCTCCTTAAATCTTTTAATTTCACCATAGTTTCATCAATCTACTACAAAATCTTTTGACATTCTGCAAGTTTAATGCCCTTGCTCAATGGATTCAATCTCCCTTGATAATCCGAGTACATGAGAAAGTAATTCAATAGGGCATTGAATCGCTATAATCGCATTTCACACAATGAAAAGCAGAAGTACAATGACTCCTCAGACTTTGCTACAAATCATGTAAATCTTTTATGGCTCTCTCTCTGCAAAATGCAAGGAAAAGTAACGATAGATAAAACGGAGGGGGGGGGGGTAAGATGGAGAGGAAGAGGGGCGGGGAGGGGGGCAGGGAGAAGACCAGAGACAATACGATGGGCAAAGATAAGAAAGTGTCATGTTGGCTTTGCCACAGGTGACAGAGACGAACGACAGCTCTATCTATTTCTCTTTCTCTCTTGCGGGCTCAGGCACAAGCCCGGAGTCTGGCGGGATGCGGAAAATCAGGGTCAAGTATTCGCCGCGAAAGGGAGCTGCTCAAGGCGTCGTCTCTATGTGTGCTGATGCATCACCTCCCATGGTTTCCCCGTTTCACACGGCGATCTTAATACCCAGGGGAGGTTGTTCGCACTGGCCGCTGTATAGGTGAGCAAAGCCCAGATAGGAATTTTCGCATCATACCTACTGCAAAGCTTCTACTGAGAGCTAATAAAGTAAACACTTCTCTGTCCAAGTCTTGAGTTGTGCGGGGGGAAAAAAAGAGAGAAAAGACATACTTCCTTTTTCCAAAAAAAAAAAAAAAAAAAAAATTCATACACAAGTTTCTGACTCCAGACAATGGCAAGTCAAGTGATCAGGGAAGCTGAATTTAAAAGTATAATAAAATATAAAGTATCTTTCTGCAATTTCATGTGAACTACATGTATGTGCATGAGCATTTTTGTGACACGTGTTTGTGTGATTGAATGTGTGTGTGTGTGTGTGTGCATGTGTTGCATCTGTCCTATGTAAATATGTTACTATTATACTTCTTGTTAATATGTTTAAAACTTTAGTATGTTTTGTTTTATATGTTTATCCGGGACCCCTTTTTTACAAGCTCTGCTTCTTTTGGGGTCCCAAACCATTCATTATTCTTAATGCTGTATCCTTTTGTAAAATGTCAAATGTTTAATGAATTGGTTAAATGAACTTGAACTTGAACCTGTCCTTACCGTTCCTGATGTATCCGCTCAGTTCTTTTGCAAACCTAATCCCGAAAGAGCATGGATAGTCCTCATCAAAAATATCATGCATGCAATGGTTTTGTATGGAAAGAGAGAAAACAGCTCCAAACCACTACCTCACCATCCCCAAAGAACCAAACTTTGACCAACATAAGACAACCTGTCTCTGATAGACACACCATTCATTATTGCGGTGGTGGCAACATATCAAACAAAGGCTGCATTCTTCTGACTGACACATAGGATGATGATGATGAGAAGGACAAGCAAACACTTGGGCTAGCAAAGGTCTCGAAAATCATGCTGAAACTACTACCATATCCATGAACAAATGCCACCAATGTCTTAAATCAGTTTTTGAGATGGCCAACACAAATTAAAAACTAAAAAATTCTGATTATTCACAGCTTTTTACTTTTTTGAAGCATTACATAATTATCATTTTCTACCACAGCTTCCTTTTCTATACAATATCAGAGATATCATAGGTACGGGTTTGATCCTGGACTATGCAGCTCAAATACATCAAACTCGAAACATTGTTAAACAATGCCTATATAAAGATGCCATGGCAACAACAAGACATTGGCGGACAATCCAAATACATATTCAACTACAGTGACACGAGAATGAAAAAACGAGAAGAGAAAGAAAATGAAGAAAAACAGTCTGGCACGATTACCAAGTGACGCAATAAGAGAAGGGGTCTTCGTTTTGCCCCAAAGCATTGCTGAGGAGATTTCAAGAACCTCTTCTTTTTTTCTTTTTTTTTGAAGACGGAGTCATCATGTTATTCTGAATACACCTGCAGGCCGCAAACATTGAGGCGCAGAACCAGACGTGCTCATCGCAACGTTTGCGGGGATTTGCTCCTTCTCGACGGCTCTCGCACAGAAGAGGTGGCGGCTAGAGAGATCAATCATTCATCTCCACGGAGACGGGGTGGGGCATCACGAAAGGTGACACCCCCTCGACCCTCCGTAGCTCACTCAAACGAAGAGGATGCACCTTTTGTACGACGAAGGACGCTTGAGTCTCGTGAGAAGTGGGACGCCAACAACGTTCCTGCTAACTTTATCTCTCTCTCTCGGCACGGGGCTGCATGATGAAATCGGCTCGCATTTCATAGGCACCTGACTACACAGCAAAACAAGCAAAGGGGGCTGATCAAACAACGCTACATTCTTCGGAGATGGTCGGAGGAATTGATGAGAAAAAGAATCTACCTGCTCAGACAAAAAGAAAAAAAAAAGAAATCTGTAAGAGGAGAAGAAAGCTCAGACTATTTGCCAACAATCGAAGAGACTCAATCTACACCCCTGAATCACCATGACAACAGAGTGTACCTGAAAAAATGTGAACTTTCCTCTCTGCCAGTACGGGATCAAGCCTCACGATTTGTCTCATCATAAAATCCCTCAACCTGTCGTCCGACTTTGTGTCAAGACCCATCGCACACAAAACAGCTCTGGAACAACCGAATACAGTGATCATGATAAAGTAACCAGTGGGTATGACTCTATTATATTGAGCAAGTCTGCTCCCCCTCCCCCCCCCCCAAAAAAAAAAAAAAAAACAAGAACAAATAACAACTCTATAATTTGTGATTCTCCAAACAAGCACATCTCCGCAACAGCAGTTTACTCAGGATGATAATCAAAACTGCAAGAGCTTACAGATAACGATGGCACCTGTCTTCTATCCAGAAAAAAGAAAATGAGAAGTGGTAAGTAGCACTTAGAGGCACCCTTTAGCAATGTTTACATAATAATGAATCTGAAGTGCATGAGCAAATATGTTACTAATGTTTAGAATATTGTGTACAAATAAAGCTTGACAAATTATATAGAATGCAACTGGATGTGATTATCAAATGCTGCAAAAATGTTGGAGAGAAAAAAATAAAAATCAGCATTATCAGTCTGCCATACGCAAGTTTCCCCTAAAACAATCTCACCAGGAATTTAAAAAAGAAGCTTTATTAGCAGGGTGATATTTGATATCTTGACAGTGATAAACATAATTCCCTAGAGTCTTGTCTACTTTATATGTGTTTCTATATCCCTTTGAATATCATTATACAGCTACAGTGTAGCTGAGACTAACGTTTATACTCCACAATGTCACACAATATTTTTTTTAAACAGTTACCATGCCAGCTGCTCCGAGACTCACTATTGATCATGCCAGATAGTGGAAATCTCAGGACAAGAAATATGAAACCCGACTTAATGGCGCAATAATCCCTCACCGAGTTTTTTAAAAGATTCAGACGCGGCTGCCACAAACAAAAAACATCATGCAAGCAGAAACAATTTAACGACTCTACTGGCCGCAGAAAGGTGAAAAAAGAACAGAAGATACATGTGCAAGAACAGAAGCAGAAAGCGGTAATCTTTCTTCCCAGAGACCGCAAATCCCAGCGATGAGGCAAAAGGCACCGAGATGGGGGGAAGTTCCTGGCGTTGCGGCTTTAGCAGCCATACGAAAATCCGAGGAAAATCACTCATGTGAAAATTGTCTGATTGCAACACACGATGGCGGAAAGGAAAGACATATCGGATGAAGAATGCATACACCACAATCAACAACAATTACAACCAGCTTCATTTGCAAACAGAAAGGGAAACACAGGGCATTAAAGGCATAATTTACCATTTGCAGATGAAACAAAAACCCATCTTTAGTGTGTCAAAATAGTTCTAAAATGCAAGTTAGGGATAGAAACAACCAATGTAAAAATTTCAATCAGTATAATTGATGTTAAGCATTGTTAAATACCCAAAATGTGAATAATAGATCTAATAAAAATGTTTCTAGGCTAAACCGTCTACAGTTATGGTTTATTGAGAAAAACAGTGATACCTCCTTATATTTCATGCTTAATTGCAAAATCTTTACATGGTAGGATGTTTTGTGATACAACTGACCTACACATATGCATCAAATGTGGTATCTCAAACATTTTTTAAATCACTGCTCCCAAAGGTAAACTGTACCTTTAATTTTAATCACTATTATGAAACTGAAGCCAGAGCAAGGAGAGAAAAAAAAAAGTGTTTGTGGAAACTTAGATTGTGCATGCATCAAGGCCTCACAGATTTTTAAAAGCACTCAACATGATGTGATAAAAGGTTGTTAGCACTGTCACACATTTCATGAAGCTAATTCCCTCTTGTCGAATTTCATCTTGTCTGATCACTTGGAATTACAAGATTTTCAGCATTGTAACATTTCATGAAGTTGTTTCTTTCTTTTAGAATTTCATCCATTGTCAAATCGCAGAGAATTTTTACAAGATTAAAAAGGGGGACAGAAACTTGTAAAGGAAATCTACCTAGTATTTTGATACACACTATTAACACATGTCATCTGGTCTGGATTGTTGCTTCAATCATCTACAGATGAAATAAGGAACACACACAAAAGAGTTAGAGATTAGTTGTTTTTCAAAGATACCTGAAGGGGGTGGGGGTGGGGGGGGGGGGGGGTGAAGGATGGAATAGATGAGTCAAATAGATCCATAAGGAATAAAATGGTAGTAGGTTTCATGGCTTCAAAACCACGGTTTAAGCCTAAGAAGTGCAACAGATTATTAAACAGATATTACACAGGGATATCAAACAGATGGTCCGTTCAGGGTCTGCTTTTGTGTTTTTCCTGGAGTGCGATATCTCTACGACAGGAAATGAGAATGGAAACCGCATCAACGTCTGGAAATGAGAATGGAAACCGCATCAACGTCTGAGGCTCTGGCCGCTCTGATACTATTAAAGCGAGTATCAGCGCTGGGAATCCTCCAAACAGATTCATCAAGAAATCAAAACCGGGAATGGAAATACGAGTACGGGGAAAATGAGGAGAAAAAAAAAAGAAGAAGGAGAAAGAATTAAATACACAGTGTATGTAAGCGCATGTGCAAACAAGTTTAGGACAGTGGCCCCGCAGCTACTGCAGAGACTTAACAGCAGATGACAAATTGGCGGGACATCCCCACTTGCTGGAAAGCTTTGCGGCAAATTGTAAATAATAGAGTGCCAGCAACAACGCGTATCGCGTTTCGGGGAAAAACCGTGCGACTCTTGTTCAAGACGATTTCCATTAATAGAGGTCATTGCCTTCGTTTGGCCTCTGTATGTGGAATGTGGGAGGGGAGGGATGGGCGGGGGTGGAGGGAGGGGGGAATTGGACAAGTGCCAGATAATCTGCGACACTAGAATTCAAACGTCATGTTTTGATGCAATGACCAGTCTATATAAAGAAATCTGACGTCTTGTTTACCAGCGCATTAACTGCACTCTCTCGCCAACATGAAGATTGCCACAATAGGAGGGTGTTGGGGGAGGGGTACGATGACAGCAAAATTTTGTGCCCACGAAAACAGTCTGTGTCTGAAAAGGATCGTTCTGTTAAATCAAGTAGGTAGCAGAGGTTCCACAGGTAGTATTGAGGAACATGGAATGTGGGATATCGAAGTCATAACCCTGATCATTCCAGACTTAGACTGGCCAAGTCACATTCTACTTTCTTCCGAGCCCCTGACCAAAGCATGATACTCCAAAATCTTCAAACATAATGCCTCCAGCAACACTTTGTGACAGGGACATAAAAAAAAAAGATGGCCATCCGGCAAGTTGCCGTGGGTTTCGAAACGTACCTCGTGTGATTTTGATGTGTGCGCCACGAAGCCACCTCCATGTATGTGTATGAGCAAACCCTTGGACATGGGACTGGGCGGCTTCTTGGCCGGTTTCTTGGTACCCCGCGAGTTCTTTCCGTTCTGTTGAGCAGTCTCCTCAGCCTCATTCAGCCAGCCCTGAGATGAGAAGACGCAAATGGGATGAAAAAGAAAAGAAAAAAGAACTGAATTAATTGTTAGGAACAACATCAAGTACATCTCTTCTTCTGCTTTTTCTTCCTCAACAAAGGCAAATGTTTCAAGAAAGTTAAAATCTGTGAGCAACAGAATGACAAAACCTCAATTTTCACTCATAGAGAATGGTTGCGAAAAGAACCAACCAGTTTGAAAACAGTTTACTAGCATGGCGATTGTATGAATCACAAAAAAAATATTTTGATAGTGATAGAGTACTCTTTCTAAATTTGAATGCCATAATTGGAATCTTTTACAACATCATTCTCTATTGCATGATTCACAGAGATCTTAACAGCAATGAAAGGATTTCTTGTCTAAACTTCTGCATCATGCTCGAATGTCATCATTTTAATCCATTAGACCGCCATTCCACAGCTCAGTCGCCAAAGTTTAACCATTCCCGTAATTGAGCCAACCACCACGCTGAACAGTGTCTGCAAAAAGACAATCACTTCGCAGCGATGAAAGAATCGGGGCAACTCCTCACTATCACCATGGTAACGGCACACGCCGCACCTGCGAACAGGCAAACGCAGGCATCAGGCTCGCTCGATTGTAAATAGGAGCATATTGGAAGACATCAAGGCCCCTCCCTGGGGATGGCTGTGGATAGAATTCTAAACTTTTTGAGAAGCTGTTCGGATTTGCTGACGTCCCCCGGTGCTCTTTGCCGGTGAGCCTGGCATGTGCCTAATCCTCAACTGAGCGAGCAATCTAATCTCCCACTGAATTCATTTAGTCTCGTCTGTGACATGTCTGTGTACGATGTTGATAGCATTCTAAGATCTCGGCCCTAGGAGTGTTAATATTCCACATTATTCTGAGAAGGCAAAGTAATGTTTTCATGTCAAGACACGCTGTGCAGAAAACAATAATGGGATGTAATTAAGAACTTTTCAATAGCGCAGAAAACAATCCTGGGATATAATGTCAAGAACTATTCTTTACATTTCTATTTAAGAATAATCTCAAAGGAAGGGGTCATTTTGAAAGCAAAACAAAAAATAGCACAAAAATACTTCAGGGACTGTTCATCGCATGCTAAAATGATACACTTGATTTCTCTTTCATCATAGAAGAATTAGAACTTTCACCTATACGTATAAAGAAATCCCCACAAGCTTCTGGTGCAGCTGCAAAATACAAATCCCTTTCATTAATCAGACCATGAGGGAAGCTACTGAATAATATCAAAGCATGAAAAATGCATACCTTTGATATGTGCATGTCAACGCTCCTTTGTTACTGGACATCTGTTGGCATATGCAATTGGTCAGTATTATTAATGCAGAAGAAATTTGCATAAACCATGGTCTAAATTAAAACCAGCTTCGTGAATTTGGGCCACTGAGTTTCCCAATTTAATGATGTCAACAATATCAATCAATTTGATAATGTCAAAATGATGATTCTACCTGCAAAATTTCCCCCAAACCTAGTGAGTTACAGGTAATACTGAAATACAAGAAACCTCCAGGAAGCTCGAGTGTCTGGGAAGTGGACATTCAACGATCACCATGTCATCAATTGCTCGTAAAACATATCCGGACGTGATACATGTCCAAAAATTCCTGCACGGGATAGTCTTACAGGAAACGCACCCGCGAAGAAGGAAATGTAATTTCGGGTTTGCTGACGGCAAGTTTTGCTTGGGCATGACGGCATCTCGGTTGCACATGTGAAAAGAAGAAATGCAATTTTAGGATGCTGCCGGCAAGTTCCGCCTGAGTGTAACGACGTCTTGGTGGAAGACATTTTACACGGGTCTGTTACGTCTTTCGTTCCTTTTTTTAATTGCTTTGGATGAAAGTATCAATCTTGAATTCTCGGCAATGAAACCTCGTTCAATGTACAAATGATATCTCATCAGTTTTGCAAGGGCTATACATCCTATGACGTAAGTCTCTTTGGAAAATGAGACAGCCATACCTCTAATTATCTTCTAATCTCTTCTGAATCATGTTTCCTGGTGTTGGCAATTTTCATTCAATATTCAGAAATCTATTTTGGGTCCCCAAATAATATGAACAAAAAAATATACTTAACAGCAGTTTATTTCTAATCAAATATCTATTACAGCAACTCAACTCTATACAACAGAACACGAATCTCAGCTCTGTAGTAACATGTGCATGTGCATGAATGAATAAATGAATGAATATGTGTATATATGTGTGCACTTATGCATGGGCATGTGTGCATGCCTGTGTGTATGCACATAATGTGTGTGTGTATGCATATCTGATTGTAAGAATGTATACGGTGTGTGTATGAATGCATGAACGTGTGTTTCAGGACTATGAATGCAGAAAACAAATGTGCCCCTCCACCACAAAACATACAAAAAGTCGCCAGACATGAAATTTTAGTTAAGAGCATATTCTGAAAGAGCAGACTTTTAGCTTTAAAATGATGTATAACTCAAATCAGATGGACTCTCCTAACCTATCTAAATATTGGAAAGAAAGCACACACTCTGGAAAAGTGTGAACCGAGAAAAGAGGCTCTGGAGTACAGGGTCTATTCAGCTATCAATCTTCACCAAACCGTGCAAGCTGTGCGATGAATGGGACAAAAAACTGGGTGTAAACCACCGGAGCAACAACAATGAAGAGATTATCAGATTAGGCTGAAATTAACCATGTTCCATCAACACATTCTGTCCATGATTAATGTCAACTTTCAAATCGGTAGCTTTATCCCTTCAAAGGTTATACTAGACTTGAAAGCGAAATGAAGGTGTGTACATGTGTGTACAGTATGTGAAGTCACATATCCACAGTAGATATCAAACTACCAGTCAGTCTGTGTATAATGTTTATCTCCTCTTGATTATTATCGCGTCTGAAATCATATCCACGCATCCATGTACGGCGATATCGTCTGGAAATCTCTCTTCAGGCTACTCGAGCTGTTTGACTACCGTCTGCCAAGCTCTCCGTCTGTCTGTCTGTCAGTCAGTCGATCTGTTTGACCACTGTCTGCTTTCATTCCTGTCTGTTTGTCAGTCTGTCTGATGTTTGATGAGAGAGTGCAGGTGTTTCCGTCTCAGACACTCTGCATTTTGCTTCCATCTTGTGTTATGACTACAGACCTGTGAGAGATATTCTCCATGCATTTCTGAACTGTCTTTCTCTCTCTCTCGCTCTCTTTCTCTCCTCTTTCTTTCTCACTCTCTCTTTCTCTTCTATATCACTCTCCCTCTCTTTTTCTCATCATTTTTTTCCTTTTTCATACCAATTCTATCTCTTGCTCTCACACTCTTCCTCTCTCAATATATATATATATCCATGTACTCTCTCTGTCTATTTATATATATTGTAGTTGTTCCGCGTATTGGCAGTACTAGAAATAGCAATAATAATGTCACAACGGAGGAATGCATTAAATGCCAATCTTGATTGTAATCTTGATTTCAATCTTGATTTTCATTAAAATATATATATATATATATATATATATATACATATATTATACATTCACATATATTCTCTTTATCTTTCTATATATATATATACATATATACATATATTTGATACATTCATTCATAGATTCCCTCTCTCTTTCTATCATAAATGTATGCATATATAATATATATTCTCTTTCTTTCTATTATATCTGCATGTATATAGACATATTATATATCCCTCCCTCCCTCTCTCTCTCTCTCTCTCTCTCTCTCTCTCTTCTTTTCTCTCACCATTTCTATCTCATGTTCTCACTCTTCCTCATCCTATAAAAGGATATCTCTCTCTCTTTCTTTCCCTTTCTTTTTTTTTCTCAGCCTTTCTATAACTTGCTCTGACTTTCTATTTTTCTCCCTCTTTTGCCCTCTCCTACAAATAGCGTGTATCCCCGATATTGATGAAGTGCTAACCACACATTAAGATGCAGTCCCATCCCTCAATGTCTCCATCGACCATCAAAACATCTTCTTCCCTCACTTCCCCCATTGCTCACTCCCCAAACGCCGCTGGATGTGCAAACACACACACACACCCCCACCACTCACCCAGACAGCTGGTGGCTTTTTGGGGGGGAAGACAACCCAGACGGCGCTGTATACACGCTGCCATGGCAACTGCATCATTTGGTAAATCACAGCGGCAGCAACCAAACACACACGGGGCAGGAGGATTCCTGGCTAATTTGGAACGAGCCGTCACAAGCACATGCTAACTTTTGATTCGTCTGTCTGGCTAAAATTCTCTTATCTCTGTAATTATGCTCTCACCTACCTCATATGGAACCCCATGCCCCTCCCCCATACCCCCCCCCCATGTCCCCATCCTCCCCTCCCCCCCCCCCTTTTCTTTAATGAACTCAGAGGCAGCATCAGCCTATAAACAATTTTCCTTTCCATCACTGTCTACTAAAATGGCACCAATTCCACTATCTGCTGAGTAAACCGTGTTCCCACCGATTCTTGTGATGCATGGAAGACTTTAGGAGTGACCCTGGTATGACCTTTGTTTCTATAATAGGAGCTCACAGTTTAACTGCACACCATTTCAATGTGTTTATAAACGATCCCATCCTTCCGTTTCGATCAAGCTGGTCATGATCTAACGTTGTGAGGACCAGAATACAAAACATAACCATGATCCTTTTCTCAACAACACATATAACACCACTTTTCTATACCACATTTTTCTAATCACACTTTGATGGCAGAACTCTATTAACACAGTGAAAGAGAAATGCCTCATCATTATCGAGTTTTATCTGGGATCCCCTGACACAAAATAAAGAATAAGCTAAGGTGAGGTTATTCACATTAAACACAGTGCAAACAGATGTTGTGGGTTTGGTTGTTTGTTTGTTTGTTTGTTTTTCCATTAGAGACTACAATATCATTTCTGATACTGATTGGAGCACAAGGTGACGGGTCAAAGGAAAACTCCTTTGCTCTCATTGTTAACACACCATAGATGATCAGGATTTCCCCCAAATATTTCTGATACAGACGTAACCTCTGATATTTGTAAATGAAATTAAGCAAACAGAAATGTGTACCATGGAATACATGTACATCATTTCAAGCATTCATTCAGACCTCTGTGAGGCCATTCCGCAACAGACCACAATACACCATGGCTTTTACAATACTGATACATGATCTGTAATGCACAACAGCCATGTTGAAATAATGGCCGCTTCACCTGCTTAACTCTCTGTACCACCATTTTTTTTTTCTTAAATCAATGCTTCATGAAAAAGTGTACAACTTTGATGTACTTTGACTTTCCCTTATTTATCTCTATCAGTTCTATCAGGCCATCCTGATCACATACTTTACTTTCAAATCACTCGAAAGAAAAAGCTAAACACACATACACACACACACACACACACACACACACACACACACACACACACACACACACATACACACACACACACAAACATCCTCTAGGAGGCACTCTACAAAATACACACATGTACGACCACAGGTCTGAACATTCCCCCGAGAGAACGACCACATAAAAGCGCATTGATGGGACTAAGCAACATCCATCAATTTGAGACACTACAGCTCTGGAAAATAATCAGATAATCATGATATCCTCAAGAGTATGATCTGTATTCACTGAAGTGGACGAGGAAATGGGTTTCAACCAGTAATAGTCTCCAGCCGTAATTTCATCGGAGAATTTTTCAGTCTCACTTGCAAGGGATTTAATCACGCAACTGCACGTAATCCTTCAACGATACTATAAAATACTAATGGAACACATGAGCTGCAAATAGCACGCACAGGTGCATTGAAGCACACTAATGTACAGGGAATGGCACAGAATTTCAATCTAATTTTTCTTATTCAATATCCATGTTTCTTCCGCACTTTGGATTCAATTCAGTCTATTCTGATCGATTTGAATCATTTATGCATCAGCGATTGCAAGTAAAAAAAATCATCAAAAGCTGCTACACGAGTGTAACAGAACTAATGTTTTCTGTATGTAGTCCCATGTGTGCATATCTGTGGGTGGGTGGGTGTGTGTGTGTGTGTGTGTGTGTAGCCTGCCCACACATTCAGCCTTCTGCACACAGTATCATATATGAGTGGCTAGCTATTTTCTTTCTACCTTGAACACAATTAACTCAGATGGAATGATGCATTCACGGCAGCACCTACTCATCCTGATTAGACAGCGCATGTAATCTGTATTAATTTTATGGCCATGTGCGGAACATAATAACAAGACCACTTAACGCCTAAGTAATGCGCGCATATCAATCATCAAACATGGAGCTGACAACATTCATCAATACGAGACTGACAGTACCCAGCGAGGGCGCCATACAAGGATGTCATCATTGGCGCCACCCTGGGAATTTGAAGGAACTGATATCCCAGAAGGTGCGGTTAATCGACGATATCAGCTACCAATCACTGTCCCATTTGAGCAAATTCACGCTGTACAGTTTCATAGAAAATTGGAGAAGCACTCTAGAGAGCTCCACTAAGCAGCTCATTTCCACCACTGATCTTGTTCTCCAAATGAGATCAGTGATTTCCACTCATACATATGCATGCTGAAAATCACCCGATTTACCAATGTAGAAGCCCCTTTTGTTAAAGGGACTGTACAGTACTGGTTGAGACCTAATTTCAGGTTTCTAACATTTCTAGGTGAGATAATAAGAAATCTCATACGAAATATGAAAGAGCATGCGATTCTATGAGGAATTCAACGTTTATTTGATAAAAATTGGTTTTGAAATGGCTGAGATATCCAAAAAGAGCGATTCTAATAAAGTGTGGGACCCACACTTTGGAACAATCGCTTTGTTTTATTTTGTTTTTGGATGTTTCAGTAATTCCAAACCCGATTTTCATCAAATAAACTTTGAAATGCTCTTTAAATGGTATGCTCTGTGCTATATCATGAGTGTTTTCTGGTATCGTGCAAAACTTTAAAAGCCCAAATTCTCATCTCAACCAAAACTGTACTATCCCTTTAAGTTATCAGCTAACATTGAACAAATTCTTGACTATAATGAAGAAAGGAATTGCAGATACAGTGTATGCACAGGCTTTTAAGCGACAGGAGTATGCTTTTTTTCTCTCTCTTTCTATGAGCATTATACAATGGCAAATACAGCATCAAATTCTTAAAGGTCCTGTTGAACCTTTGGGAGCAGAGATTTTAAAAACGTAAGATATCACTTTTGATGCATATGTGCAGATCAGTTGTATCACAAAACATCATACAATATAAAATTTTCACAACAAAGCCTAAAATATAAGGAGATATCACTATTTTTCTCATTAAACCGTAACTGTAGACGGTTCAGTCTGGAAACATTCTTATTATAACTATTGTTCAAATTTTGTATATTTAACAATACTTAACATCAATTATACTGGTTCAAATTTTTACATTGGTTATTTCTATTCCTAACTCACATTTTAGAACTATTTTGAAGCAGTAATGCTGCGTTTTTGTTCCATCTGCAAATGGTAAATTATACCTTTAAACAATTTCTCCTTCATCCTATACCAATCACCTTGAGTGCTTTCAACCTTTGTAATTACCAAATTACTTACGGAAATCACTGAATGCGTGTGTCTAGATGTATAGCTTTTTGGGCACACACAAACATGTATGTTGCATGCAGTAGATTATGATCAGATTTCTCCTCATGTGTTTATTCCAGCACACACACATATCACTGTGAGCATCACATAGGGCTGCTGCACAGTGCCGCCGTTCTTTCGATTTTCCACACGTTCTGATTGACAGGCCTGATTTGAATCGCATGCAGAAGTCTAGTAATGAAAGGTTTGTGATTTCAAATGGCTGGTATGGAAAAAAAAAAAAAGAGAGAGAGAATTAGTCCGACACCCAAGGTTTGAATGTCATCCACTCTTCCAGCAGGTGAGAAAAGACTCAATTTATCCCATGATTTCCTCAAGATTAGTTTGATTGACCGCAATCTAATGGACTTTTTATTACCTGGTACATTGCCAACAGCAAGCCGAGCCCACTGCATTATGGGAGAACAGAGAAAGTGCTGATCAATGGCACAAGTGGAGACTTCAACCCCACGCATCTCCTAGACCCCGTTTACAGTGCAGGGTTGGGCCGAGCCGCGGCTGAGCCTCAATTGCGAGGCTGGGCCCCGCAATTTTGTCCGCTTACACCGCTGGGCTCTGCCGCGCTTTTGATTCAAACCTTTCAATCTTTTGTCGTAGTGGCGCTCTACTTGTAAACAAACGCAATTTGGTATTGCCTGGTTTTCAGACCCTTTGCCAACTGGATTCCGTGGCAACGAAGTTGCCATTCGGGCAAAGGCCTTTGCCGAAGGAAAAATCCTTTGCAGGACAAAATCACCTTAAACTATACTAGTTTTCAACGTTGAGGGGGTAATACCCTGAATAACGAAATAGTACGGGCAAAGGGTTTGGAAGCCAGACTAAAATTGGCCGCGCATCTGGCCCAGTTTGCGTTGACACTGAGAAAAAGCCGGGCTCGGTCGCGGCTCGGCCACGGCCGAGACCACCTCCAGAGCGAGGCCAAATGCGAGGCCAATTTTGGCTCCGCATTAGGCCTTTTGCGCATTTACACTGAAGTGGGGCTGGGCCGAGCCGCGGCCGAGCCTCCCACTGTAAACGGGGTCTTAAAAGGGAGATTCTTCCGCCTGGATACCTTACACATAGCAAACTGGAATCTCTGATTATGCGAACATGCGCACAATACTACGTGGGCGTAGCGCACATCATGACTAAGAAGCATGAGGTTGTGGTCATTTTATGCTCCTTGGTGCTATATTAGCCTTATCTAAAAAAAATAAATAAATAAAAATGACCAAACCATTAATTCAGGTGTGTGCCTGACTGTTTGCAAGGACCCTATCTTCAATGTGCCTGAGTTGTGACCCTTTCTCATACTAGACCTCCATTATTATGTCCTTTCAAAGACACAGCAGAACTTTTTGCCTCTCACAAAAATGAATACACAAAATTTGTATATCAAGAGTGGTACAATGACCCAAAATTTTACTCGGCTGTGGTCTGACTAGAGCCTCACAAGCTCAAGACAGACAGGCTTCTGACTCTAGTCACCTCACTACACAAAAAAAAGGGCTTTTTACACTTGTAAATTTTTGCTTAGTCCCGTACCAACGGTGGGGCTAAGGGGGGGGGGGGCCTTAGCCCCACCGTTGGTACGGGACTATCCTTAGCCCACTTTCTGTTTACACTTGTTTTTTGCCAAAGTGGGCTAGCCCCACCGATAGTCTGGTACTATCTGGCCCTGCAAAAATAGCAGGGTTAGCACCGCAATTGCGGTGCCATGCAAGTGAGTGTAAACAGAACCAAAAAATAATCCGGGGCTGAGCGACGGAGACGAAGTCCGACCCCCACTGACCAATCAGAAACGAGGTAATCAAGTGCTGCCGGTGCGTGAGTGTACGTGTACAGTGCACAGCGTAATCATGAATATTCATGTGGTTTGGAAAGTCCGGGGCTAAGAAATACGAGTGTAAAAAGGTCAGTTTTCTCTTTAGCCCCGGACAAGAGATAGTACGGGACTAATTGGCCAGTGTAAAAAGCTGAAAAAATTGGTACGGGACTAACGATAGTCCTGGGTCAGAGAAAGTCTGGGGTTAAGAAACACAAGTGTGAAAAGGGCTAAAGAAACTCTCATGCAGTCCACAATCAATTTCTGTGGTAACGTGATGTCGACGTTTATCATCGAGAAATCTGAACAACGCCTGAATCACTTGTCGGCTAAAAACAGAACACCAACCTTATACAAATGTACAGGGGATGGATTGCACTCTTCAGAATTATCAAACAATGCAAATACACCATTTCATCTGATCTTTGTGGTTGTTGCAGAGGATAAAATAGTGGGATCCTCTTTCTTTTTTGATCCACACGGTCTACCACAAAGGGATCTATCTGACACATGGAACAAATCCCTCCACAAAAATCCTTTTCATGATATAGCAGTATTGAATTCAATCTACTGTGTTTGTGGCAATAGTTGCATGACCATATCTGCAACAGGCAACCACACTAATTTTTCTCAGGCCATCAGCTGATGGCCTGCATTGAGTTATCAGTCGCATCATTCCAGACCTCATCATCAGGAGTCAGCCTGGCTGGATACGGTAACCATGGAAACCATGCTCACTGATGAGACGACACTATCACCGTATGTTCTTCGGCAAAAAAAAAGTGGTATCATTCGCAGGAAGAAACACAAATTTGATGATGATTGCTCGCGTGACACCAAATCCCTCATTTCTGCCGTCACCTTTCGGCATTTGATGACAAAAGGGGTACAACAAACGAGCGTGTACGTCATCAGAAGTTCCACAATGAACGGCAAGGACACAGTGCAATTAATTCTGAGCAAAAACTCTGCAGCAATTATTGCAGAGTCGGCAAGGATTGTCGTCACACAAATCAACCACACTCCTACAACCCACCTTCTTCTCTCTTCTCTTGGTGTATCATGTTTTCACAGTAAATACCAAGTCATCATAATTCATCAAAAGGGACAGCTTGATAGGGCACTAAACAATGCCTTTGCGCTGCTCCCGAATCATCCGATTGCTAGAATCATTGTTGACCCCACTTTCACTTCCGATTAGCATCTTCAGTTTTTTGTTGTTTTTGTTCCCTTGAAGGTCTACCAGTTTATGAAGGAGTGGCAAGATTTTGTGAATGAATAAAGTTTGATTCAAGAGCTGTGCATCATTAAGAATAAATTAAATCAATTCAAGAGTTGCACACAGATAAACTAATACGACTTCCTGTTCAAGAGTTTGGATTTAAAATTTTCATGAGATAGACAAAAATTAAGAAAAGCACTCTCTGACTTGGACTGTTCTACATCTTGAGCACATCCAGCCACAATGCAGACAAAATAACCAAACTTAACGAGGCAAACAAACAAATGGATCGGAAAGAAATCGCTAGCTTCCCACACTCACCTGTCCCTCCCGCTCCACGAAGCACAGGAGCCGGATCTGGACGGGGGCGGGGCCGGTGTGGGCGCAGGGCGGGGTGATGGTGGCCGTCTCCCCCTCCCCCTCGCTGCGCTCCATCTCAAAGTTGTGCGGCTGGATCTGGATGAGTTTGTTGACGGCCACGGAGCCCGCCATCAGGTTGCACATCTCCTGTGACGAGAGAGAGCAGGGAAAAAAAAAGAGGATGATGAGATGAAGGATGAACTTAAAACGAAAACAACGACCAGACACTCAAATAGATTATAAGACTACAACACAGAGAGGACAATGAGCTCTATAGAGACATTTTCAGGGTGGTAATGCTATCTACAAACTGAAAAGGAAGAAAAGCATATAGATACAGATATTGTGTGCACAGGTTGACTCATACATGGAGAAAGAAAGATATAGTTAGAATGGAAAATAGCTGGGTTGATACACGTAGATAGGTTAATACATTGACCTACATTTATACTACAGGTAAATACAGATCATGAGCACATACTTTTTTTTTGTTTTCAGTGATCTTTTTATTAATTCCATTTCCTTTGAGAATATAACAATTCAAAAAAAAAATTACACACATTCTACATAACATCTGTCATAAATCATGTAGATATTTGTCTGTCATAAATCTGTCATAAATCTGTCATAAATAAATCTGTCATATCTGTCATAAATAAATCTGTCATAAATAAATCTGTCATAAATCATGCACATACACACAAACATACACACAAACACACACACACACACACACACACACACACACACACACACATTTATACGTATACATGACCATCATTTTCAAAACCTAATACACCAGCCCCTTTCTTCTACTCACTCAAAAAATACAGCATAATAGAGCAAATAAAGAAAAAATAACTTCATACACAAACTCCTTGGCTCACACAGAAAAAGAAACATACTTGGGGCACTTAGGGACAACAGCGCAAAACCAGTGAAAAACATCAACAAAAGAGACTTTAGCTATCAGCTAGAGATCAAGGTCGAGCTAGAAACTTGAGTTCTACGAGCATCAAAACATCTTCCGGGAGCAACAGGGTGGCTACCAAGGAGAAACTCCACCCCCCTCCCCCTCCCCACTGAGGGACCCACTTCACATCACTCGGAATCGCACCCCCTCTCGCATCACTGCATCAGAGTCATCCCGAAGACCGTCTTCTCTGGGATCTAGAGACGTCATCAACAACCTCCTCACAACATCAAGACCTCCACCTCAAGAAGCTGAGCAGCGCCGGCTGCAGTTGATGGGGAAAACCTGAAACCTTCTGTGCAGCACTGCATCGACTTTACAGTTACTGGCGTGACTACTTATTGCTGAATTCAAGCATGACTTTTCAGGGTCTGGATAAAGAAGATCAGTTTATCACTTTCACTTTTAATAGTATTCCTTCTCTTCTTTGTGGGTCTCCTTCTAACATGAGCTATCATGCTACCTATTTTGCTTGTTTGGTGTATACTTTCTTATTCCTTGCTGAGTCTTATCTTACAAGCATCAACACACTGTGTGATCTATCTTAACCTGTTGAGAACAGACTGATTTTGCTACAACACACATTTCCCATGTACACCTATCCCAGTATACTCGGGACTTGTCTTCAGCGGGTTAAGTCATGTCAAACCAGAAAGATTCCTGGCTTGAAATCTTCACAAATTGGAGCTGATGGACCTTCTCCCAACACGAAACTCTTGCAAATCGCCACTGGCATTAAATGCATTGTGTATTAAACAGAACCTATCATGTGCATTTTACTTCTGCGAATCTTGGTTCCCCACAAAATTTGCGAAAGTTTTGTGTGCTCGAAAATTTCTTGTTTGATAGTGCTTACAATTCTTCCAATAATAATTCTTGCAATCTACCCAGCCACAATATCTGTTCTTCCATTTAAACACTATATATTAGACACACATGCAAGTACACACACACAAACACATATAACTGCCCATTATACTACAGATATACAAACATGTATTATCCAAATGCATTCAATTGTTTCTTAGCAATTTATTCATCCTACGTGGTATTTATAATGAACAAGCACTAGCATTAAATTCATTATCAAATCTGAAATGATTCTTGAAAAACAAAATTTGTATTGTATCACAGAAATAGTTACAATGCCACAAGACACCTGCTTCTTCGAATGATAAATTGCTATTTCCATCTCAGAACAATTCTTTGTTGCTGTTATTATTTTCTTTAAACCTTAAGATGAAGCTTTACTTGGATCTTGACATATTTAAATCAATAGTTCCTTCTCCTTCACAATGTCTTCCAAACTTGTTCAAACCCACTTAAAACCCCTACATTCACACACCCATTCTATCTCTATCTTCCCCTCCCCACCCCCCCCCCACCTCACACACACACACACACACACACACTCAAACACTAAAACAGAAAGACTCTATTGGCTCATCGGTTCTGCTTAAGGCGAGTACTTCAATTTGAAGTAAAAAGCAAAGCAATCAAGCCGTGACATTCGCTAGACCCACATCAAATTCATCCAGACAGGCGTATGAAATGGGCCGATCAATTCTGCGCCTCACTGCGTCTTCCTGGACGCTACGCACTTTAAATCCAGTGATTATTTCAGCAGGGCAACCACAACGCAAATTCTCTCTCTATCTCTCTCTCTCTCTTTCTCTCTTTCTTTTAAAAGTTTATCTCTATCTTCCTTCCCTTTTTCAGAGTTTTCTTTCTTACTTTATTCAGATCTATATCTCTATTCATCTATTACCTATGTATCTTTTTAGCTATCTATCTATCTTTCTTTCTTTGTAGGTATATCATATTTTATATATGTCACCTTAATCCTTTTTTTTATATCTTTCCTTCTTGCAATCTACCCCGTACTCATCTTTTTTTTCCCCTATGTATCTTTTTATGTATCATTTTTCTTTCTTTTTCTTATTCTCTGCATATATCAATCTTTCTCTTCTTTATATATCTCCTTCTTATGTCTTGATTTCTTTGCATATCCTGTATCTCTTCTCTTTTTCTATTCTCTGTTACTACTTCTTCCCATTTCTCTCTTTGTGCAAATTTGTGGATTAATTTCTCCACCTTTCCTTTTCTTTCTGTCCCATTTCACTTTCTTCTATCTGTGATATATTCACATATATCTCCTTTTTTAAAGTGATCATATATTTTTTGGTTGAGATCTAACTTCAGGTTTATAACACTTTTTGGTGAGATAATGAGAAACCTCTGAGGAATTCAATATTTATTTGATGAAAATTGGTCTTGAAATGGATGAGATATCCAAAACAGAGTGATCCTAATAAAAGCTGGGACCCACCTTTTATTAGCATCACTTTGTTTTACTGTGTTTTTGGATGTCTCAGCCATTCCAAAACCGATTTTCCCAATTAAACTTTGAATTCCTCTTAGAATGGTATGCTCTGTACTATTTCATAAGTGGTTTCTTGGCATCTTGCAAAAAGTTAAAAGCCCAATCCTCATCTCTACCAATACTATACCATCACTTTAATATCTCCCTCTCCCTTATATTTCTCTCCCTCTCTCCTGTTCATCTATCTGTCCATCTGTTCATATCTTTCCTCCATCTCTCTCTCTCTCCCTCTCTTTCTATGTGTCTCCACTGGCCTCTTCCATCTCTCATTCTGTCTCTTTCACTATAATCTTTTTCTCTTTTCCTTTCTTGTCGCCTCCCACCCCCCCCCCCCTTCATTTCCTTATCTTCTGGAGATTTTCATTTTTGTGTTTATCACAGTGAGGAAAACTGAGATTCTTCACATTTAAATGAATCTGGACAAGCACACCACCGTCCGCTCGGTTCATCGCTCGCTCGGTGTAACAAGCTCGTCTGGGAGCTTGATAAATACTATCGCTTTTGATCAACTGCTGTGGTATCACATTTCGAATTAAGGAGAAGAATTGAGGAAAAAAACAAAATAACACAGAAAAACAGGGATTCTTCCAATAACCTCAAAGAAATACTACTCCGTGATATCTTTCTTAATGCTTTTCAATGCATCAAATATTATCACATTATTGTAAAATCTTGTTTAATCCATTGTCTTCCTATTAAATGAGTTTGTGACTAAATCAAAACAGAATTTGTGAGAGAACTGTCACTTGGATTTAGCGAGGGGTTTTTCGTTTCGATCATGTATTGTATATGAAAGGTGGAATCTCAAATACTAAAGCCAGGATAATAAAACACACAACAAAAAGTCTTGCCCTAGTAAACCAAGTCTTGTCTAATTTGATGGGTTCCCACTGTCTTGCGATCCACTACTTATGGCACAATTGGCCATTGGTAGTTGATTGTGAAGTTTTGCCACTGTCTAGGACAATTTGAGTTATGATTGAAATCGTGGTCGCAGAGTAAATCACAGAGAATCAAATCACAGAGTAACCACTGTGATCATATCAGATCTTATCAGATCTTGAGGTTAGTCGTGGCAATCGCGTTGATCATAAAAAAAATTTTGAGCTGCCCAAAACTTTTCTACAGTCATTGCAATCAATATGACTGACCTGGAGATCTGATTCTATCACCACAGTGACTTCAATAATTTCATTAGTGACACAGATTGTGATAGTTATTTCAAAAAATCGAAAAGAAGAGGTTTTCGCTAACTGTTTACAAAAGAACAGCAGACTAAAAATCTGCAGTAAATCTTACATCTAAGACCTCACAGATGAAGAAGAAATGTTACAATCATCTGACAGTCAATTTCATCTGTCAAATCACAAAACTGTATTCTTCTGTTCAGAGGTGACAACAGAAAAAGAATTAAAGGAAATATTCTGAGTCCATTTTGCTCACAAAAGAAAAAAATGAAATAAAAATTCTGATAATAGTGCATGAAATCCTTGAAAAAAAAAAGACAGAAATGCACTTTTACTGTATTTCTATTGAAAACCCCTTCTGGAAACTGATCATTTGTGGCCTTAAAAGATAATGACCCCAACCCTGATATCTTCTGGTGCTGGCAAACATCAGTAAAATATGGCATTTAATGCAGAGAACTGACTTTGAAAGGCAAAAGGGTGGGCAGAAAAAAAAAACACAAACAAAAACCAAAAAAAGGACTTCACTAAGCTCTGCTTTTTAACCCGCTGAAGACTAGTCCCGAGTATACTCGAGCAGGTGTCTATGGGAAATGCATGTTATAGCAAAATCAGCCCGTCCTCTACAGGTTAAAGAATTATAAGTCTAGGCAGCTTCTGGCTGCTACTCTAAGATTCTCCCCTTCCTCCCCCGCGATGTGAGGCTGTAATCTCTCAGATGGGGCGGTGAAATCTCGCCCACGAGACGCTGGAAGAAATCAGTGTGTAAATCACGCAAAAATCCCCCCCGTTTGCAAACCTCCCTCGGACAGCCCTACTCTTGCCATGGCATTTTGGCAACACTCTGCCCTTCCCGAGGCTCTGTTTAGCCAAGCGTGATGTTTGCCATCGCTCACGTTCAGGGCGTCATCAATGTGCAACAAAATGACAAAAATGGCTTTTTCTTTGGGGGAAAGGCATTTCAATATTTCATAAACACTCCAGATCATATCATATTTCAGACATGCGGGAGAGAGATTTACAGGGGTTTTTTTTTTTTTTTTGTTAGCCTCACCGTTGCTTCCCTCGTCGTAAAGCCTTCAGGGTTTCATTGCATCATTTTGAGTCTGGTCGAGATGAAATACATAATGTAATTACACGGTAGTCACCTTTCAGAGAGATTCTGAGGATTTTGCCAACACGGAAGAAATTTTGTAATCTTCCATCTCTTGACGATAAGTGAAGGACTGGGGGAAAAATGTTACATTCCAGTTGTTGGGAGAAAAGAAACATTTTACAGAATTTTCCAGGGACAAATTTGGAATTATTAATGTGAATATATCCAGGCATTGTTCATATCACCCTACAACAAACATGTGAAGTGATTTTAATGAGAAACAAATCAAAGATGTGGATTGGAAATGAGGAATGGTATGATGGTAAATGAAACTTAATTGGAAGCCCAGTGGTATAGTGGATTCTCACACACTCTCACACAGAAGAGTCACAGTTCAAAGCCAATCAGGAGCTCACATATGGACTTTATAGAAAAGATGTCTTCTACATGACAACCCTCTTGACCCATGATAAACAGATTAAAGGACAAGTTCACCTTCATAAACATAAGGATTGAGAGAATGTAGCAATATTAGTAGCACACATCATTGAAAGTTTGAGGAAAATCAGACAATCCGTTCAAAAGTTATGAATTTTTGAAGTTTTTTTGCAGTACCCGCTGGATGAGAAGACTACTGCAGTGTATGAATAACTTAGATGTCACATGCGTACAACAATATAAGGAAAATATAAAGAGAATTTCACATATTTCCATCTTTTGAAAAAAGTACACATTCCCCTGACTCGTTACCGATAAATGTTATGGGTAATATTATTCCCCCTGCCTTTAGAAAGAGGCAAGTCAATTGCTCTTTTATTATGCGAAAAAAGTGAAAATATGTTGAATTTTCTTTTATATTTTCTTTATACTGTTGTACGCATATGACTCACAAGCTGTAGTAGTCTCCTCATCCAGCGGTTCCAACACAAAAATTTAAAAAATTCATAACTTTTGCATCGATTGTCCA
This sequence comes from Diadema antillarum, assembly GCF_040938485.1. NCBI lineage: Eukaryota > Metazoa > Echinodermata > Echinoidea > Diadematoida > Diadematidae > Diadema > Diadema antillarum. The sequence continues at coordinate 1,332,757 of NW_027271557.1, forward strand.
ATTTTCCTCAAACTTTCACTGATGTGTTCTACTAATATTGTTGCATTTTCTCAATCCTTATGTTTATGAAGGTGAACTTGTCCTTTAAGTACCCAGAATTGCTGGGGCAATGGTGATGACAGGGCCTTCCATGCTGGCAGTCACAATGCTGGAAAGGCTGCTTGTTTTTAAGGATGTATTGATATGAAAGAAAAAGGAAACTAAATCACAGTCATGACACTTCTGTGTATAGGAAGTGAGTATGTAAGCTCACCACTCTCACTCAGTGTTACTTTTGTACATGTCTTTTAATCCTCAGTAGTCACCTAGTTCTAGTGTTAAAGTAAGGGAGTTATCTTCCACTTTAAATCATGGAATCAACCTTGACCCATTGAAGAGGAGCTGATTTTGCTATAACACACATATCCCATATTGACAACTGCCCACACGTACCTGGGGCTACACTTCAGTGGGTTAACCCGTTGAGGACGGTTTGATTTTGCTACAACACGCATTTCCCATAGACGCTTGCTCGAGTATACTCGGGACTCGTCCTCAACAGGTTAAGCAAGCCCAGCAGTATAGGTTGACCAGCCCCCCCCCCCCTACACACCCCCCCCCCCCCCTACACACACACACACACAGACACACACACACACACACACACACACACACACACACACACACACACACACACACACACACACACACATACACATACACACACCCACACACATACTGCATATAATTGTTTATATGGTGTGGTGTTATTGCATTTTTGTCAAATATCAAAATGTCTTCATGTTTTTCCCTCATTGAGTATATCGTCGCTAGGGTGACAAGACCTTGTATCTGCAATTTTGGTGAAAATGACTTTTTTGGATTAATGGTCAAATAATAGGTTAAGTGATGTCCTGTCCAAATCCCAACTGTCTTACTCCAAAAATGAAGCCACCACACCATGTCAAAGGAAAGGCTATCCCATTCGCCACAGTGCTTTGGCCGCCATGTTTTTTGGCTCTCCTGAACATTTGACATTTTGTAGATACGAGGTCTTGTCGCCCCAGCGACGATATGCTTCCTGTATTGATCCTACATTTGGTAATTTTGGGTCTTGATAGATACATATGTAGAGATAACCTGAAATTAAATAGAAACAAAAGATAATTGCTTCCTTTTGGTACTGTAGGCCAGTCCACTGATAGCCTCAGCTCTTCACTGCCTGGGCAGCTTTCAACTTTTCTATGCTTTTGGTTCGTTTCATTCTCCACTTGGCACTTCTGCTGACAGGTTTTCTTTGCTGATAGGAGAAGATAGTTTGACGGCCCTGATTATCGGTGAACGGGGGGCTTGTCTTCTCATCATTCTTTATCGTATTAGGCGCGATCAGACTGGCAAAAGATCGAGAAGTTTAAAGGGAAGATAAACCCCAAGAGCAATGTGGATTGAGTGAAAGCAGCAACATTAGAAGAACACATCAGTGAAAGTTTGAAGAAAATCGGACAATCGATGCACAAGTTATGAATTTTTAAAGTTTTGGTGTTGGAACCACTGGATGAGGAGACTACTAGAGGTTATGACGTGTGAGTGGACAACAATACCAAGAAAATATAAAGAAAATTGTACAAAAATCCATTTTTCATGAAAATTACAAATTCCATCAACTTGATATTGACATATGTTAAGGGTAGCAATTATTCCCCCTGCTTTCTGAAAGAGGTTGGTCCATTTCTCTGTCATAATTCTAGAAAAGTGAATTTTTGTTGAATTTCCTTTATATTTTCTTTGTATTGTTGTCCACTCATACGTCATATCCTCTGGTAGTCTCCTCATCCAGCGGTTCCAACACCAAAACTTTAAAAATTCATAACTTTTGCATCGATTGTCCGATTTTCCTCAAACTTTTACTGATGTGTTCTACTAATGTTGCTGCTTTCACTCAATCCACATTGCTTGTTGGGTTTACCTTCCCTTTAAGATCGCGAAGTTTGGGCCATTGGCACGTGCATAAGAAGGAGTGCGCCGTCCGATGGCTAGTGATTGTGATGTAACAATGCACATCTGTACATGACAATGGCCTCGCGCTTCGGAGGCACTGCCCGCAAACAGATCGAGAAGTTTTGCGGGAAGTTTGCAGTCACACTGGCAAAACTTCGAGATCTTATCCAGATCGCGATCGTAAACTTCTCAATTTTTTGCCAGTGTGACCGTACCTATTATGGCAGCGTGCATGACGGACTGTTGCTATTGTTTCAACTGAGCGATTTTCTCTCTAGTTATCTCTCGTTATGGATGAGTTTTGACAAGATGAATCAAAGTAAACAAACAAATGTGGCAGGTTAGGGCTGCTGTCTGGGCACGTGGGAACTTCAAACTACATCTATACCCCCCTCCCTTCCCATCCTCTACCCCCCCCCCCCCCCCCCATACACACACACACAGACACAGACACAAACACACACACACACACTCACATACTGTACTCTCTCTCACAAACATTCTGGGAAAGGGAATACAGACAGGCATTATTGTAAAACACAATATTTTTGTGGCATGAAATTTTCGCGAGTTGCCTCTAACATTCAATGCATATAGTGTAGACAAGAACTTTCGCATGCATTTTAATTTCGGGAATCTTGGCTCTCACAAAATTTGCGAAATTAAAATGCATGCAAACATTACTCACTTTACAGTATGTTTTTTGCAGCATACCAGCCTTCTCAGATCCACCCACTGAATTTCAAAATCACATTGCACCATTACATTATCTTCTCCGTTTTAAGGTAATAATATTATGGTCTTCCTATCTATGGTAGCCTCTTCAGTGTTGACAATGTTATACCAGAGGGCCCTGCCAGATGGCATAAAGGGTTAAAACTGGCAGACAACACTTGGCAAAAGAAAGAATGCAAGTCTGACTTACTGCGATGACATCGCCCTCCGTGATAGACCAGAATGCCTTGCAGAAGCGGATGTCCGACTTGTTGGTGATGTCCAGGATCTGTTTCCCCCGGGCCTCTGGGTTCGTTAGGTACCTGCCGCTAGGAAAGGGAAACATTAAGCACCAGAAAGTGGTGCACTTGACACAGTGTGTGTGTGTGGATGTTGGCGTGTTAGTGTTAGTGTTGGGTGTTAGGTGTCTGGGGGTTAGGTGTTAGCATTTAGCACCAGAAAGTGGTGGACTTGACAAAAATGTGTGCATGGTGGGGATGGTGGCATGTTAGTGCTAGCTGTTTGGGGGTTAGGTGTTAGGTGTTAGCATTTATTTGCACCAAAAAGTGGTGTACTTGACACAGTGTGATAGTGTTTGGTGTTGTGGTGTACTTGACACAGTGTGATAGTGTTTGGTGTTTGGGTGTCAAGCCGTTTGTGTTACACAGGACTCAACATTAGCAGTAGCCCCGGGCCACTAAATATTGATGTTGGGCCACTAAATTTCCTAAAAGCTATTTTTGGTGGCCCGATCAGGCAGCTAAAAATTAAAAATGAATCTTTATATTTCCCCTTATTTCTGGTCACTACATTTCTATTTTGGGCCACCACAATTTCAGATTCAAAGATTTTAGCAGCCTGAGGGGACCTCAACAGAAAAAAAAAAGTTATTGTAAAGCCCTGAGTTAAGTGCTACATTTGTGTTTGTGGCGCAGACCAAGTGGGTATGAGGCAAAGATGTGATAGTGCAGTTAGTGACTAATTGCAAGAATTAGTGTTTGAACACGTCAATCAATCAAGTGTATGGTGTGAATATGATTATCATCCTCAGGATTGTACTTTGTATCTGACTTTCGTTTTTTTTTTTTTTAAATCACCGAAAACGTTTTATCAATCACTATAAAACTTTCATCTTTTCTGTATTCTGATGTGATCAATGGTGTTGAGTGTTTCAGTTTTCTCAAGACACTGTTCACAAAATTGCAGAAGCATTGATAGGAATGTAAGTAAAGAAGCAAAACATACAACAATGTGTTAGTTTACATTTAATTGCATACTAGAAGTATTATGTCTAATGATATGAGATCTTCACTTTTTTTAATCAAGGAAAATGAGGTATGACTACACACTACAACAAATTTAAGGAAAATATTTTACTAATTGATTTTCTGTTTGAGAGGCAGAAGGGTACTGATTCTATGCAGGGTCTACAGAGTTAATGCTTTCTGCATCTAAACTGAAGGTATATGGTATAGTAGTAACAGCACACACAGATGCCAGCAAAGGATTGAGTAATTTCACAAGCAGAAGGTCTGTATTACTTAAACAGTCTTACAGCTACATTTTGACTATATATGGTACCAGTTGCATGAAACCTTTTATCGCGGAAAAAAATATGGCAAGAACTCAAACCTCAGATAAAAAGTAACCAAAGTTTTCTCAGGTAAAAAGTTTTTCACAACAGGCACCTGACATGTATAGGACCAAAACTCAATGGCATACTATCTATGTGGATGTCTGTAAAATAAAATTTGTGTATCCATGTATGTGTAAGATATTTGGTGCTATATGACTATCGTCAGCAGTACGTCTCTCAGCATGACAATACAAAAGAAATAAGAGAACTCTACCACTAGTTTCTTTTCATTTCTTTTTCTTTTTTTCTTTTTTTTTTTTTGGTGGATGTAGAAAATAATAACTGTTTCTTATATATCTTTTAAAAACAGATATCATGGATAGCTCGCCAATTTGCAGCCAAAGTACACTTTTGGGGAAACCACCTGACCTGATCATCCCTCACTCATCATAAAGAATAATGACCCCTCTGTAAAACTTCCCTGAACTCATTGTATGATCAAATAGGGGGGGGGGGGGAACTAAATCATTCCACAAGAGATAAAATTGGGATGAGGAAATTGCTCTGAGGCAAAATTTTTATGACAAATCTCTCTCTTCATGTATTCATAAGTTTCCATTCAATCAAAATAAGCTCATGAAATCCCCATGTTCTTGTAAAATGTCACTGTATTGCTTTCTACAGTATATGGTCTTGATGAGTTTTCTTTCTTCCTTTTAATTTTTGCTGTGTTCAAATTTGTGGTCATGTGAGTGTGCTGCCATTCTAATCACCATTCATAACAAAATCCAGCTGGATTTCAAGTTTATCAACATCAAATGTACCATGGCATCAATATCCATCAATATATTTCAAATGTCATCAAGTAGTATGCATGTAGAATGCTGTTAACACAGTATATTTTGAAATGTCTTTTCTCTTTCTTTCTTTTTTTTTTTTGAAGAGAACTTCGGGAGTTGTCCGACATTCATGAAATTGAAGACTCACAGCAAATATTGTCCCAACCCTTTCCCATAACAGAATTATACTCTTTATATTGCCTCCAGAATGGAATATTCCCAACTCCTCTCCTGTGGAAAGGTAAAACTGTTTCCATTTCTGTCACTGCGGTTATTGATTGCAAAGTTGACCACTCATGAAATTGTCATGCAAGTCCCACTTTGCGAAGTATCATACTTGCAAAATATATAGCGTATAACAGTGCAACACTGTCTAAAGTATGGCTTTGTGTTTTGCTTGTTTTGTAATATTAGCAAGCCCCATTTCTTGACACAAAATTCTTTGCCTATAGAATAGGCTAACAAATTGTGATGAGTAACATACACGGAAAAAACAAACAAACAAAAAAACAGAAAGATAATTCTGACTGTATCATATTAAACACACACTTAACTGTGGTATACAATTTGTAAGATTGATATATACAATTATTGTATGCCATAATAAACAAGAAGGAGAGGGATACCAATATTGCCCAAACAATTATCAGCAAACATGAATACCAGACTGAGCAATCCTTTTACAAGATGCTTTTACAAGATACCTCAATATAACAGGATTATATATAATTTTTAATAGAATAATATCAGTCAGTAATGATGTAAGGTAATAAACCCCCACAAGACCGGCACTCTACAATGCAACTGACGCTGTATACAGACAGTTTGTTTATGGTAATGTCTGGATTAATGATGATATATACCCTCAGTCAAATCCATTAACAGGATACAGAAGCAAATAAGAGTACAATTTACACATATGAAGAGTTTATTTGCAAAAGGGGCTAGATCCACTTTTAGTACTTTGGAGAAAAACTGGTTTGTTTGTGAGAATTTGCACACAAGTATATGGAAAATCTAAATCTATTTTTTTTTTAATTCTGTGCTGTGATGCTAATAACTAAATTTTCATCAAAAATGGACCTAGCCCCTTTTGCAAATAAGCTCTTCATAATATACATGCCGAATGAAAACAAACAGACACAAAAAAAGGATCACTGGCCAACAGAGAGAGGAAAACAACAGGAAAAAGGTGAAGAATCGCACTATTTTCATTTCCAGTCTTTAAAAGCTATAACAGCGAGAGTAGATTTCCTGGCCTTGTACAAGTTATAAAGTATCCGGTAATTCTACCCACCATGTAGATTCCCTCTGAGATGCTCTCTATATACAAGGTTGTTATCTTAGAAGGACGTTCCATCCCACTAATACTTTCAATTCGCCTATTTCAATCCTAAAAGTCACCACAATATCTTGACAAATAGAAAGCTCAAAGACACCCTGAGAAGGATTGCTTGCTTGTTGATGGTTTATAGAATGATACGACGTAGGCTTTTGGTCTCTGAAAATAATTTCACATTATCATACCCTTTCCCTCAGACATTTACCTCAGACTGGATTATAGTATTTTTGCTGAAGCTTGTATGGCATTACATAGCCTTCTACCCACCCCTCCCTCTTGATCAAAATGGGACACAGTATAATTAAACATCAGTCCAGAGTCACTCCTGACCAAACAGCTTTTAAACCATTATTCAATGAAATGCCTGAAATCGCTTGTCTTATTACTGTATGCATTATTGCACTATACCTTTTGAATCACTTCTAATGCATACAAAATATTTTGATATAAGGATATAGCACCCGACAGCAAAAATGTAGTTTTTGATTCTTGATGAGTTGCCAGATATCGAATCAGATACTAGTATTAGTCACTGATATTTATGTATTACAAATAAGCAAATTCCCTTTTAATAGCACTTGGCCACTTTCACTTTCATAAATTCTCTTCAATCTGTTGCTTTCCGTAATTTTGCTACGTTTAAAACAACTTTCCCTTTCGGGGTAGACTCTTACCCATATCGCTGCATTACAATGGATGGCACATGAATACTCCATAGGTTTGCATTACGCATTTCTGAGGTATTAGTACAGAAATGTATATAATCAGGGAATGTTCCCGCAGAAAGAAATGAATGACAGCTACGAAAATATAGATATGGGTTTTAATTTTATCTTTCAAGAGCTTGGGAGAGATATAGTAAACACACATATTGTACATAATTGTAAGTACAGTGTAGTATACCATAGTGGGTACTTAGGGTGAAGCAGTGCTGTCTATGCCATATATTTTGCAGTGGTTCTTTTCTCAAGACATTTGCGAGTGGCCTTGCATTCTCAAAAGTAAACACGTTCACGAGTATTACCTTTTCACACAAGTGCAATGATTTGCCCCAAAGGTTGGAAATGTTAGCCTCGAGCTTCTCTTGCACACTGATGATACCCAAAATCTGTCCATCATTGCAGATCCCGATATGCAAATTCAACAACTCACAAAACTTGTTGTGTAAGGTCCACCTCACAAAACATATGGCATAACAGCAGAGAGTTTTGTTAATAGCTGTATGTATCCTTCTTCAGAGTGCATATATTTAGTGGTAGGGGGTTAAAACGAGGCTTTTAGATAGTGCATTATCCGTTCCAGCAATTCTCAATTTGGCTCACCTACGCCTGCTAGGTAGCTTTGACTGCGATCGCCTGAGGACGAGAAGCGTGGGTGTTAAGGTCACTCACTGGACACAAAACTGACCGGCTTTTCAGCGCACAAAGATTACACTTGACCACACGCCTAGCAGGACATTCAACAAGTATCATTTACATTCTAGATGCATTGACAACCATTTACACAGTATACAATAAACAGGGTAAGTGGGAGTGATGAAATAATTTTCCTTCTTCAAATATATTTTGGCAGTTATGGAGTTCACTAAATGTTAATCTCTGATAACAAAAATAGTTTGTCATTCATTTTGACATCAAGACATTGGTCTTGATTTCTTGTCTACTTTTTCAATCACACAGTGTTTGTGTTGTGTCACTTCTTCTGGTACACCCACAAACCTCATATATGTGACAAGAATTTGCACTGGTTGCATTGTACCACACTACACTATTGCCACAGAGCACATAATCTAGTATATTATACAGCAATCAAGATCATGCATTATTTGCTCATACATTCAAGTTGATTATACATAAAAAATGATCATAAAAGAAGAGCTATGGTTTGTCATATCTTGTTGGCGAGTCATATTTGTTGGATTGTTTTGTTCCCGCTTTTGTTGTTGGTTTTGCTTCTGTGTGTGTGTGTTCTGTTTTGTTGTTGTTGTTTGTCTGTTTTTTTCAGGTGGCTTCCCAAAAATGTACTTTGACCTGACACACTTCAGCAGAAGATGTAGAAATACTGAAAACAAATGTGGGGCTTTACAATTCCCCTACCCCTTCCATTACAAAAACAAATAAATTTGGCCATTTTGACAGGCATTTCGCATGTAACTGGCAGATCGGCAAATTCACACAATCTGAAGAACCAATTACGTACGGGAGATACATAATGTGATACCCATAATTCCTCTGGTTTCTCACAAGGTATGGTGTTTGAATTGCTACTTGGATACACCTTGCAGTATTAAATATGAGAGAAAGAGACGAGTGTGGCTTTTGATCTCTCACAGACAGTTGTATCTTACAATGATGAAATGTACAGTAAGACATTGTGGTGCACTTTTCTGTAAGGGAGCATTACATTGTCAGTGTCATGCTCTGCTACTATGGCAACACTTTTTTTTTTTGCTGTTGTTGTGGGGTTTTTATATTGCCAAGGAGTGTAATCTTTAGATTCATCATTTTGCTGCTGATGCTGCTGCCGTTGTTGTTGTTGTTGTTGTTGTTGTTGTTGTTGTTGTTGTTGTTGTTGTTGTTGTTGTTGTTGTTGTTGTTGTTGCTGCTGCTGCTTCCTTGATTTCCAAACTCGACCTCTTCCACACAGACTGAACAAATTCGCAGTCTTGAAGAGACAGCTACAACAATCTTTAAACATTCCATTTTTCACAGAAAGTGTTACAGATACTTTTATGCAAGTAAAACAGATTATATGGAATTGATATCAGTGGAACATTTTCAAGTCTTGCAAAATAGGATGGACGGTATAAAATGATATTCTGTAATATCATATAGAAATTACAATACATGGCTGCCCCCTCAAATGGATATTGAACTTTCAAAGTGATACCAAGTTTTCAGCAGCTCAAGTTAATGTCAAGATATTCGCTTGCGGTCACAACAAAACTATCATTCTGCAATATCGAGCACTATTTTGAGCACGACATATTCTGCGAGTTCTAGGTTAGGAGCAAACAACAGTATTGGTTTTCGTAAATCGATGATTGAGCTAAAGTCATCTATTTCGGTCCAGAGAGATTAAGCCGTGTCCTCGTGACAGTTGCGGTCCAATCCAACCAAAATACCCCGGCCTGTCGCATTTTGTTTCAATTGGTATTCCTCGATATTTGATATTAAATTGCAGTCTTTCTCTAAAGATTCTCCCCACACAAACAACTCAGTTTCCACAATGAGAACAAAGAAGTGTTTTCATTCACTATCTGTTGTGCACCTTACAAAATGTATCATCTTTTTTTAAAACTTACTCTGTGATAAAACACAAAAAGTGATCTGTTGACTTTAAATCTTGATTTTGTGATAGCATGCTGATAGGAGCTTACAATACACCTTGTGGGCTTTTGTCAGAGGTGAAAAAAGATTGAATAAATCCAAATTGAGAAGGTAAAAATTCTTGCCATGTGCAGAGAGTAATTTGGCAATCTTAGATGAGTGCATTTATTGTAGATAAAATATATCCCTGTTGGGGTGACAATGCTTCATATCTCAAAAATGTCAAACGTTCAGGGGAGCAAAAAAACATGGCAGCCAAAGCACTATGACAAATGGGATAGCCTTTCCTTTGACATGCAGTGTTGGCTTCATTTTTGGGGTAAGACAGCTAGGATATGGACAGGATCACTTCATTGATTATCTGACAACCTATCGAAGAAAAGGATTTTCACCAAAAAGTTGAGATACAAGGTCTTGTCGCCCCAGCAATGATATGTGTAAATAACTGAGTATGTGCTAACTGTGTGGTGTAGGTATGATTTCAATGGTGTGCAAACATTTAACAATTAAATCCTACAATACTTTATGCAACTGCTATAAATATTCACTAAAACCATGACTTTATTTTGGAAAATATGATTGCAGTGTGTTCTGTAAATGTCTTTTTTTATATATTAAGGGTATATTTTCACGTCATATCTAGATCTCTATGAGTGCAATTCACAACAAAAATACTGAAAATATCATATTCAGTGACTTTCTCCTATCATAACATATTAAAGCATCTCTTAAAAATGTTTTTATATTTTTGCTATCACTTTAATACTTAATTCATTTCAGTTACACAGATCAATAGGTCTTTCAACAAAGAAAGGATCAACTCATTTCTAGTTAGGTTTAAAAAGTTGAACTTCAAAAGCAGCGAATGATACTTAGTATGCAAACATTGTGCAAAAATAAAGAAAATACTAAAATCATAACACATTCAAAGATGATTCACAAAAGCAAATTAGGACTGCCACGCATGAAATCACAATGTGAGATCTTTACATTAAATTTTTGACAGGGTCAGAAAAATCAAGGAGAAAACTGGAAAACATGATACAGTTGTCAGCACTCAATACATCAATGAGACAATCTTGAATATGGAAATGGACAGAAATCTGCCTCATATGCATCAAATTACACAAATACATAGTGCTCACTTCTACATAACCAAAAATCATAGATCTTAATAGGATCAGTTAAGCCCCTCCGACTTCTTAAATGAGTGAGAGGTTGTAAACATCCCTTATTTAATTCTAAACTTGGTTGTTACATAATCATGGCCAGCACAAAAAAGTACATGAAGACAATGCATGCATTGAATGTACATGTACCGGGTACTTCATTCCTATTTGCCCTTGTTTTTTCAAGACAACCATCTTTTTTTTATACTTCAGAGAGTTGGATTAAACCAGACATAACCTCTGACATAGTTGCCATGACAACCATTAATACCCTAAAAGTTAAGCCTCTATTTTTATGGATCGAGATCTGCCCCAGCCTTTACCTGTGAAAGAAAGACGACGCCACCCGTGAGAAGGGCCCCTCGTACTTCTGGTAGCCCTCCGCGTAGGATGCCAGCGCCACAGCCACCGTTTGGAGGGGTTGCCATAGCGACTCACAGAACTGCGGGTAAAGGGAGATAAGGAACAAGGCAGCAGTAATTAACAAATGAGATTACTGATGTAGACGGCCTCATGCATGCTATATTACATAATGCATGGCATGCGTATTAATATGTTCAAGTCCCAATGATAAGCAAACCAATATGTTCACTGGTATTCTCATTATCTCCTCTCTCTCTCTCTCTCTCTCTCTCTCTCTCTCTCTCTCTCTCTTTTCTCTATCTTCTTTTTTGTATTGCCCACATCAGAATCAACTTTGTGTTTCCCAGGAGGGAAAATAATAAAAGTGTGTATATTGCAGACACTCTCAGGGTTTTTTTTTTCTTTTTCATGTTTCTTTTTCTCTTGAATCCATTTGAAGATTTCATTACAAATGAAAAGATGCAAGAATGCAAGAATTTTGGATGCAAGAATAGGAGTTTTGCTTCCAGTCAACGTGCACATATGGGCAATGCCCCGCCAGCAGGTGCCTAACGACATTAAGATGTAAATTCTATCTGGCGGGGCAAGCAAATTCTCAAAAATGTAATTAAACTAGCAGACTTGCTAACATAGCAGAAGAGGAAAGGATATAAGGATCCTAAAATAGCATTTCAACAAAAAAAAGATAGTGGAAACATTTGGTAAAATTTCCGGAAGCACAGCCTACGCCGCTGGCTTCGTGCCAAATTCGACATGCGGAATTCCTTCGACCAAATCCCCCTCCTGAGGTGTGCAAAACCTCAACAGACTGTCTTTGACGTAAGGCGCAACGGTCGTTAATCAGCAAATTGGGAGCCCCCCTTCATCGGAATATCTGCCAAAATGACAGATAAGCATGTGTACAGTTAATTATGCTTCCGCAGCCGTTCATGTCCATAAATGGCTCGGTGCGACACAGCAAATTTTTTTTCGACAATTTCACTGCTCTGCTCACACCTACATTTGTGCTGATTGCTGGAGTTTTGATGTATCCATCCTTAATGTGTCCCTCCCCATCCCCCTCCCCCTTTCATCTCCCCCCCCCCCTTTCATCTCCCCCCCCCCCCCACCACCCCATTCCAACTCCAAAGACACGCTACATCGAGATGAAACAAACAACTTTTTATAGTAAATCACATGTATCTCATAAACCAGCGTCTAATCCCCAAAGAAAGGACAGACGTCTTTATGGCTTCAGCCAAGAACGGCAGAAGGGCATAAGTGACGCCATGCAGTGTTCATGGAATTTAGTACCCTTTTGCATCCCACCTAAAAATGATGGGGCTTTTCCTGCAAGTGCTTAAATATCCTTTCTAACACCCCTTTGCTCCGCATTTGAAACATACCGCAAGAGTTGCAAATTATTAAACCGGAAAATGATCAGAAATGCAATACAATTATAATGCTGTTGGAGGTGACTGTGTCTGAACTGCAGAATGCAATTATAGGAGATGGAAGTCTTTTTTCTTTCACACTGTATTTGGTTTTGTTTTGTTTTGCTTTTGTCTTTCTGCAGTTACTCTCTTCCTTGGAGAAGATTGCATGTTGGATCTAAGTGTTATTGTTATGGACAAAGCAAAAACAGAAGGAACAAAAGCCTGGGATTTGAAAATTTGGTTCAGTTAATGATAAGGAGACACGCAATCCTGTCTACGCTCAATCACAAGCATCCAAAAATATTCCTTCATCCACGTCACTAGAGCTATGTATACCTCAGACTGCAACAGGGTTGAAGTCCAGTATGAATATTTTGTTGGTTTATTTTTTTCCCCTGCCATTGATCCATGGACACACATCCATTCCCCTTCTTATTAATGAAAAAGTGCTATTATCGGCAGGATGTCGTATGGATACGGGGCTAATTTTTAACTGATTACATTTCTCACAGGGTAGGGGGGATGTAGCATGTACGCTTTTCCAATTAACCTATAAACGCTGTTCTGTGCACTGTCCAAACATGTAGTCCCTGAGAGGGAGTATGTTTTACAAATATAACTGTCCCTCCGGTTCGTACGCAAGCTTACTACGCTTGCTTGCACGCTGACACCGGGAACAGTTTCTCGTTTACGACTCCGGTTTAAGGATGGCGATGTTTGCTCAGTCAACATTACCTCATTCTACGTGTGTTCATTTGCCGAGTATTGGATTCATCACCCTTTAACACAATCCATCTACACACAGGCATCAGAAAGAACTGTGAAAGGATAAATTCTTTAAACACAACAATTCAAACATGTTCTGCCCCCCCCCCCCTTCCAGGAAAATATGGTTACAGGCAAATAAATGCAAAAAAAAAATTCTGTATCAGAAAACAAAAAATACAAAATAGAAACAGAAGAAGTAACCATTGATGACATCGACTCTTTGCTTGATACGCTTATAAAAATCTTTGTTGCTCGCATGGTCACACTACTGCAGTAGTACGTGATTGCTTCTAATGTTCCTTGCAATAGAGCTTGTATGTCCTTTCGCAATCCTGAAAATCAGATTCCATTCATAAGCTGGTGTATTCATTTTAGAGGTATACAAACTCGTAGGTAATTTACACCTTTCCTCAGAATGACAAAACCAGAAACTTCTTTATGATAGAGGGGGAAACAATACTACAGATTTCCAGTGAATTATTCAGACCCAGAAAAATATGCAATCATTCTCCTTGTCTCCTTGACCATGGGGGGGGGGGGGGGGGGAGGGAGAGGGTTGTCCTTCATTTCCTTTTTATAAACACTGAGGTACATTACTTTCAGATTTGACACATGGTATTGGTTGACATTATCCTTCAACCATGCACAATTTGTGAGGTTTGCGAAAGGCACATATACGACCTTAGAAGTTTTTCAGGTGGGTGAAGGCGAACATTAGCGATTATTATATCATCGTTGCAACTACAACTACTACTCATAATAATAATATTCACTCTCATCATCATAATAATGACAAAAACTATTGTAACACTAATAACAAAATTAACGTTGATGACAATGACAATACTAATGATAATGATTAGGATGATGATGATGATAGTAATGAAAATAATAGTAATAACATTGTTGTTGTTGTTATTGTTATTACTATTATTATTATCATTATTATTATTATTATCATTATCATTATCATTATCATTATCATTATCATTATTATTATTATTATTATTATTATTATTATTATTATTATTATTATTATTATTATTATTATTATTATTATTATTATTATTATTATTATTATTATTATTATTATTATATAGATGTTAATATTACATATTATATTAATAATATAAACAATGCTGGTAATAAATAATAACAGTCATTGTTGCCCTGCATGACAAGAGCCCTCAAGTTCAACTGGCAATGAAATCATTATTGGCTTCCTTCGGCAAAATGTCAGCTGGATTTATACTGTCCCATTACGCTGAAGGCAAAGGACAAATTCAACTGATAATGGCGCAGCTTGGCATCTTTAATGAATATTTATTTCATCAACTGGTATTGTGTTGCAATTACACGCATCTCTTTCAAGTGGCTGCACAAGATATGGTGAATTCCTTGAACAATCTGCAAGTGCAAGTTACGCGCTATGAAGCTCGAGGAGATTCACGAGTATTGTGCCTCCGACTTGACGTGCTTGCACAATTGCGTTACTTATAGCACCGCCGCAGGCCCTTTGCTAATGGGGCTGACATTTCTCCAATGTCAAAATAAAGTGATTTGAGGCCGATGTCTGTCCCAGCATCACCTTGGGGAGCTGTGTTGCTGTGAGATGGGGCAAAGTTTGTCATCTTCTCAACGTTGAAGGTGAGATGCACAAAACGATATACAATAGAACTCAAGACTGTAGTACTATAACTACAGTGGACTCCCGTTATAAGGAAGTCCTCGGGACCTGCAATTTTCTTCCGTTTTATAGACATTTTGTTAAAACCGAACAAGTAAACAATAGAAATACATAGAGTGGATAATGTAGCAGCCTGAATTTTTACTTCGTTGTAACCGGAATTTCATTATAACCATGTTCGTTATAACGGAAGTGCACTGTAAACGTATCTGCATATCGTCCCTGGAGTAACAAGACAAGGCATACTTAAGAAAAACCGAACTTCTGAACTCAATTTTGAATGCAAATCAAAATTACCAAATGAGTTTTAAATCGTTACAATTATCAATAATATAATCCAAAATAATGTTTCTGCACTATTTGACGTCAGCATTAATGTCATATGTGAAAACTTTTTGAAAATGAAACAGATTTTTAATTCTCCTCAAAATCCAATATTTTCTTCTTCTTTTTTGATACGTAGGCTTGTCTACACAGACACAATATTTGTTTCTGCACTCTGACAGCTCTGAAAGGGTGATATGTTGTAAATTGCAGTAGAAGCAACTATTGCCAAATATTTTCAATTCTATCTTTTATTTTTAACCTTTTACTACTACTGGCAATCCTCATAAATTTAATTTTGTTTATCGGTTCTATTTCTATTACTCTTAGAATGTTAGTTTGCATTTTTTTAAT
Organism: Diadema antillarum; assembly: GCF_040938485.1. Taxonomy (NCBI): domain Eukaryota; kingdom Metazoa; phylum Echinodermata; class Echinoidea; order Diadematoida; family Diadematidae; genus Diadema; species Diadema antillarum. Next base: position 1,348,614 of record NW_027271557.1, read on the forward strand.
GATTCAAGTGGTTACTATGTAGGCCTACAAAAATGATAAATCGAATCAAATCAAGATGCATTGTGTTAGGTCAAGGCAGAAACGATGATAGTCTCCAAGTTCATCCGCTCAAGCATAATGTTGACGTCACAAATCGATAGACACTGGTTTACAGAAATATCCCTCCAGTGGCTCTTCAAGAAGATATCAAATCTCAACAAGAGAAGCACTCTGAGAGCGCAGACCTCCGCCAAGCAGCTCATTTCCACCACTGATCTTGTTCTTCCACAGAGATCAGAAATTGCTCAATTTCCCAAAAAAATATAAAACCCTTTTGTTACTTCATCAACTTCCAGCTGTGTGGTGCGCCTCGCCCAAGTAGAAACTAGAGCACCCCAAAAAATATGCAGCTCAAACTCTCAAGTTCATTGACCCTACCTACCAAAATATCAAAAATCCTTCAAAAAAATCCATAAAAATTCCCAGATAACTACCAAAGTTTAATCATCTGTTCCATGTGTCATTCTTAACCTTTCCTGCAAGTTTCATCCAAATCCGTTTGCAACTTTTTGAGTTATTTTGCACACGGACAAACAAACAAACCAACAAACTAACGCTGATGAAAACATAACCTCTTCCCTTGGCTGAGGTAATCAAACATCATTCAATCACAAAATACGGTTAAGTGCACTGGCAGTTAACAGAAATGTGGGTTTGCAAAATATATTGAATCTTCTGATTATAGCACGTGGACACATCTTTGACAACATCGCTACTGAAAGGACAAGTTCACCTTCATAAACATAAGGATTGAGAAAATGTAGCAATATTAGTAGAACACATCATTGAAAGTTTGAGGAAAATCAGACAATCCGTTCAAAAGTTATGAATTTTTGAAGTTTTTGTGCAGTACCCGCTGGATGAGAAGACTACTGCAGTGTATGAATAACTTAGATGTCACATGCGTACAACAATATAAGGAAAATATAAAGAGAATTTCACAAAATTCCATCTTTTGAAAAAAGTACACACTCCCATGACTCGTTACCGACAAATGTTATGGGTAATATCATTCCCCCTGCCTTTAGAAAGAGGCAAGTCAAGTGCTCTTTTATTATGCGAAAAAAGTGAAAATATGTTGAATTTTCTTTTACATTTTCTTTATACTGTTGTACGCATATGACTCACAAGCTGTAGTAGTCTCCTCATCCAGCGGTTCCAACACAAAAATTTAAAAAATTCATAACTTTTGCATCGATTGTCCAATTTTCCTCAAACTTTCACTGATGTGTTCTACTAATATTGTTGCATTTTCTCAACCCTTATGTTTATGAAGGTGAACTTGTCCTTTAAGTGGATAGTGGGAGTGGGGTTGAGGGGTTGCGGCCACTTTGCGTGGGCAGTGAACAAGCCTGCAGACTGCCTCTGCTGCAAGATTCGGGAATGGGCCGACAAGAACCTTTGTCTCTCCTTCTCCCTCTTTCCTTCCATCTCTCCTTCTCTCTTTCGCTCAGACGACTATTGGTAAAGTCAATATTTGTGAATTTTCTTAAAAAGGAACTAAGTGTAGGTAGATCCTGTGTCGCATGAAAAGGAGTCCTACTCCAAGAGTGTCCCCTCACACTGTGAGCCAAAAAGTTTGGAGTAATTACCGGTAGTGTTGTTATCTACTGTACCTTGGCAGCCTTGGACGCTAGCTTGCAAATCAAGGCAACATTTGATTAATTAAAATGTACATCATGAAGCACGCGCATCTAAAGGACAAGTTCACCTTCATTTCATCCATGTGAATTCAGTGAATGCAGCAATATCAATGGAACACATCAGTGAAAGTTTGAGGGAAATCTGACAATCTGTTGAAAAGTTCTGAATTTTTAAAGTTTCTGCACAATCACTGCTGCATGAGAAGACAAAGATGACAAGACTACTACATTTTATGATGTCACATGTGTAGAACAATATAAGGAAAATATGAAGAAACTTCAACATATTTTTACTTTTCTCTCATAACAAAAGACCACTTGACTTGCCTCTTTCACAAGGCAGGGGGAATAACACTACCCTTATTCAACATGCATCATTGACAATTCAAGGGAATGTGTACTTTTTTTCAAAAAATGAAATCTTGTCAAATTCTCTTAACAATTTCCTCGTATCATTCTACTCATGAATGTGACATCACAAAATGGAGTAGTCTTCTCATCCAGCAGTGACTGTGCAGAAACTTCAAGAATTCACAAATTTGGAACAGATTGTCCAATTTTCCTTAAACTTTTACTGATGTGTTCTCCTAGTATTGCTGCATTCACTCAATCCACACGAAGGTGAACTTGTCCTTGAAAGCACCCAGATGTAATACACTGAGACCTGCAATATCTAAGCAGTCAAAGGAAATAAATAGACACAAAGATTGGCATTCTTTCAAAAAATGGCCAAAATACTTGTAGTTTGAAAGCCGGAGGTTGCTATCTGCCTTGTTTTGTTTTGATTTATTCTTAAAAACATCACTTTCATGCAATACGTACTAAATAATCAAACTTTTGTCTTACTTAAGATTCACTAAAGGAACAATGTACATGTATTTTGTCAGGCTGGGGGGGGGGGGGGTGTGATTACAAGTTGTGCCTGTGGAGTATCATGGCAACGGCTTGTGTAAAGTAAATTTTGTATCATACTGACATTTTATCCAAGCTGGAAAAACAGTAAAATTTAGAAGCAGCTTCACATCAGGGAAAGTCTGCCAGGACATCAAACACTGAGAGAGAATAGCAGCAAATTTTCAGGGCCATGACTCCATGCAGCATGGTACCTTTGGCTGTCCCCCATCTTGGTCGCGTGACCATGACAACGATTGCATGGCAACATCGTAACACGCATGTTGAACAGGAAAGATCAAAATGGCAAATCTTCTTGAATTTTTCTCCTTCTCATTTCCGATCAACTTCCTCTATCCGGGAAGATATTTGTGTATAAAAAGACAGTGCCTTCTTGTCGTATTTCTTGACGTCATTAAGCATCATTCTTGTTTTATAATGAAAATTGTGAAATTATTGACATTTACTGCATAAAGCTTTTTATCATTAGAATTGATAAAGCACCATCTTTTTTTAATGAAAACTGTGGAACTGACATTTACTGCATAAAGCTTTTTATTATCAAAATTATGAAAGCAACAATTCTTTTATTAGGAAAATTGTGAAATTATTGATATATTGCATAATTTAAAGCTTCTTGGCAAGCACAAGAAAAGCCTCAGCCATACAATGCACAATCAAGCTTCATTTCTAAATGTCAAATGGGTGTCACAGTACCAGCTTTGATCGAAATGTCAAAAAGCTTCATAAAATCTCACAAATGCTGCTCGCGCTCACACCGACTGGCTGCGTCCGTTCCAATGTGTGCACAGTACATGCAGCGCAAATCGTCTCCCTCAGGTATAAAGCCTCCTCGCACAAAACTCATCACAGACAGTTCTCGAATTAATGATGTTGCGGAGGCTTGTTTGCTTTCTCGGGGGGTTATTTTAAGACTCATAACTGTGATGTTTTGGTAGGCATAGATGAGGACAACATTCTAGGCCCTTCCGCAGAGATTGAGGGCACGAGTGAGTGACCTCGTTGCCCAAGAGAAAGGGGTGGAGACAGGGGAGGAGTAGGAGGAGGACAAGACAACGTATTTACGAACTCTCCCGTTTACTCAATTGATTTTCGGCTCCTCTCTATTTGGCCGAGAAAATGCGCGAGCACGATCCTCGAGGGGAGAAAAGCGGGGGGGGGGGGGGGGGGGGGGGTGTAGACTCACTGAAATGTAGCCTGCATCATTCAGACTCAATCTCTTTTAACCGCATCGTCTTGCGACAAATACCACAAAGTTCAAGTCCTCAGGTGGTTGCTTGCAGCATAGACATGATGGTGAAAGCACGCAGCAATGGGTGCTGTGAACTAGGCTCCCACTTTAATACACGAAACCACTACCCAAAGAGAAATGTGGATTGAGTATAAAGCAGCAACATTAGTAGAGCACATGCGTGACAGTTTGAGGAAAATCGGACAATCGATGCAAAAGTTATGAATTTTAACAGTTTTGGTGTTGGAACCACTGGATAAGGACCTACTTGAGTTTATGACATTATGTGTGGACAACGATATAAAGAAAAGTTATAAAGAAAATTCAACATGCTTTCACTTTTCTAGCGTAGCGAAAGAGCACTTCACTAACTGCTTTCAGGAAGCAGGGGGGAATAATTACTACCCTTATTATTACATATGATAGTATTCAGTTGATGGAATGCGTAATTTTCATGAAAAATGAATTTTTGTGGAATTCTCTTTATATTGTTGTCCACACATGACATCATGATCTCTAGTATTCTCCTTATTCAGTCATTACAACACCAAAACTTTAAAAATTAATGACTTTTGCATAGATTGTCCGATTTTCCTCAAACTTTCACTGATGTGTTCTACTAATGCTGCTGCTTTCACTAAATCCACATTGCTCTTTGGGTTTGGGTTTCCTTTAAATGCCTTCGGGTTGACAGGCAAAGTGTATCATTA